>NW_009231811.1:0-11279 GCF_000690835.1 Fulmarus glacialis
GGTGCCGACAGACACTGGGCAGCGTTCGCCGGGCTGCCTGGGGGAGGACCCGGGGCGATGAGCTGGATGCAGACGTCGCGGTGGTGGCGGCGTCCTCGGGGCTCCGGGTGATGGGGCTTGTTCCTCCTGCTAGCAGCCCGGTTTGGGGTGCGGCATGTTGCCGAGTTCACCGCGGGGTTTGGAAGCAGGGTGTAAGTGAATTGGCCCTGAATTAGCACTTGAAAGCGTAAAGTTCATACTCGTTTGGGCTATTCTAGTCCTAACTATTCTAGTCCTTTTCAATTCTGAAAAGGAAGCACTTCTTTCTGTATGAGATAAATGATTTGTCTTCCTTTCTCTCTTAATTAACTCTGCCTTAACCTGCCTTTGTTGCATGTTACAGCTCAGCGTTGTCTCCAAAGAAATACAAGTTGACATGGGTGCACTGCTCACAGCTCCAGCCGTCCTCCTGCCTCCTCCCCAGACTGGCCGCCACGCATTCTGAATCTCTTGGCCAGTGCTAGCTGAGTTTAGTAGATAGACATTTTTGAATATATAACGTTTCTGCAGAACTTCCTGAAAATCTGAGTTTAAGGAGAACAGGGCCGTCCAGTTGATTGTCCTCACAGAAATGCCACTAGATGAGTTCAGCAGTGTTATTAGACAGCAGAGAGCAGAGGGAGGCACCGTTGGAGGCATTATACTATTCCCATGAAAAGCATCGGTTGGGACTCTCATGTCACCACATCTAGTTACTCGAACCATGAGACACAAAGTCATGAGAAGCCAGGCTTGATAAGTTCTGCTGCTGCTCAGAGAATTGCTTGTGAAGTACTTGAAAGATGATCAGATGCTGTTGTGAGAGGGGGAAAAAAAAAACAGAGAG
Organism: Fulmarus glacialis; assembly: GCF_000690835.1. Taxonomy (NCBI): domain Eukaryota; kingdom Metazoa; phylum Chordata; class Aves; order Procellariiformes; family Procellariidae; genus Fulmarus; species Fulmarus glacialis. Next base: position 866 of record NW_009231811.1, read on the forward strand.
GGACTTTATTGCATTAATTTTCAAATAGCTTTTCTAAAACTTAAATGTCTGGAAAAAGTCAAGTTTTTAGTTCTCTAGTGGGGCTCTGTGTAGTTATATACGTTCATACATATGGATACAGTGATAAGGCCTAATCTTGCTTCGGTGTTCTGGGAAAATGTGCGTATACAAAATGATATGCAGACTAAACACCAGAAAAGAAACATATTGCCTAACTTTTTAAAATTATATCTTTTATAGTACAAAATATTGCCAAATGTAAATTTGCTGGCCTCTCTTTATTGGTAAAGCCAGTACAAGTGACTTTAAGTGAGAAATGAGTGGAGAAAAAGAGTGCACTCTGTCTGTAGAGTGCTGCTGACACCTGCATTCTAATTTTCATTTTCAAAATAATTCCAAAAGCAGCTGAATGACAAGGGATGTGAGTGCAAGTAGTACTTTCGGGAGCTGTTCCACCCACATTCATGTTATCTTCTCTAACTTGTGACTCCTTTTTGGAGCCGTTTGTTTGGGGTTTTTTTGTGTTTTTTGTTTGAGATTAAGATGACTTAAATATTAGTAGGATGGGGAAACAATGCACTCCCACCGCCTAAATCAATTTGTGGGATTTTTCCTTTCCAGAACTGCAGGTGATTACATCTTTCACACCTTAGCCTCACTGCAAAAAGTAAAAGACTTAGAGATGTTGGAGGGCTCCATGGGAAAATGGAAGCGAGCTCAGAAGCTACAAGGGATAGCATTGCCTGTCGAAGCGATGTTTTTTGCTCTCTGTTGCATTTGGTCACAGCTGCCTGCTTGGCACTGATCACATTACTCCAGATTATTAAATTTAGGAGTCTCAAAAAATAGCACAAGTGGAGGTCTTGCTTCTTGACGTGTTAAGTCTTGCAAAATAAATCCTCCAGTCAGATGCTACAGAAAGTTTCTAAAGCAATGTTTTTCTCTAAAGAAGAAAGAAGTATCACTTCAGTGAGCAGATCTACAGTTAGTGCTTCTTCAGTCCTGTCCTTGTTTAGTGGTAGGAGCCATTGTGTCCCTTTGGGTGAAGAGGAGACGTGAGTTTGATACTCTTTGGATCATGCCTCAGGGACCCAATTATATGAAACACTGAGCAACCTCAAGTCCCGCGGAAATCAGTGTGAGATGGAAGGACTTGATGTTTTGTGTGATCGAATGCCAGCATCGTTAACGGAATGCCAAGTGCAGAATTGGATTTTGCTCTCTTTGTATCTTTGCTGCTAATGGCAGTGAAATACAAGGCAAATTGCATAAAATTAATTTTGAGGTTCTCTATTTTTGTCATCAAAATGACCCAAAACGATCTCAGCTTGCCTTCCAGTCCCTGCATTGGGTTTAAAGAATTAGCAACAAAGAAAAGTCTTGCTGATTTTTCTATGAAGTGAATAGCTTTGCTTCTGATTCATGCAAGCATAAATTTCCTGTGATGCTTTCACAGTCTTTTGTCAGAGGTGGGTGAAAGTGTTGAATTCGGAGCTTATTTAGGCAGCTTATTTTAATCTGTATTTTTTGAAAAAGTTACTGTTTTGGGTAAATTGGAGAGCTCTTAATTTTTGAGTGGATGCTGGAGCATGAAGTGCATGATCTATTATACATATATTTAAATTATCCATACCACCCTGTCTGTCAATTACTTATGTTTCCTGATTGTATAGGGTGTAACGTATCTCCTTGAGTCTGTTTTTTACCGACCTGAACCAGAATACTGATCCATCAAATAGCGTGTGCTGAGCATGTCACAAATATTTCAAGCCTCAGTCCCATAGGCACACCTTAGCTCTTGAGTAGACCTATTAGACTCAAATTGTTGTATGAAACCTGCTCAGTTTAGGATCCATGAATGATACTTTTCTATGATGAGTTTTGCTCCATAGTTCTCACCAGGCAGCACAATGATGTGCAGTGATTTTAAAATAAGATAGTATTTAAAATCATGAGAACACTGTTTTGCAAAGTTTTTCATGACATCACCCCAGTGAGATGATGGGTCTACAATGTAATGGTTTCTCTTCAACCCTGAGGTTAGTTCCTTGAGCTAACGCTTTTCATTCCATATTTGCACGTCTTTTGCACAGTAGGCCCCTTGCCTATGGCTGAGGTTTGCCATAAATTGTGTCTGCTTTTGCAGTGCAATAAACAGGTTACTTTTTAGAGGAAAACAAAACGCATCACAAAGGTAAATTATCACTGAATTGCTATAGAAAAAGCTGCTCCTGGAGAAGCAGTTGATTGTATTCTCTGCATGCATTAGAAGTAGATACAGACCTGCTCTCGTGTACCTGCATCCTACTGGGGTCAAGTGCTCAGTTTAGTGGTAGTTCAGCTTAGGGTTTTTTTTCAGCGGTGTTTTAAGAGAGTATCAGGAAATTACAATTCAGAAAACTAGGAATGAAATTATTTCTTTCTAACAATGGCCAATGAGAAATATTAAGCATAATAGTATGTTTTGTATGACAATTATAAAACTGAGTGATTTTTTTCTTTCCTATTTAAAGGAAGAGCCAAGGCTGGATGTTCTGATAAATAATGCAGGGGTATTCCAGTGTCCATACATGAAGACAGAGGATGGTTTTGAGATGCAATTTGGTGTAAACCACTTGGGTCACTTCTTGCTCACCAACCTTCTTCTGGGCCTCCTCAAAAATTCTGCTCCAAGCAGGATTGTGGTAGTATCCTCAAAGCTTTACAAATATGGAGAGATCAACTTTGAAGACTTGAACAGTGAAATAAGTTACAATAAAAGTTTTTGTTACAGTCGAAGTAAACTGGCTAACATACTATTTGCAAGGGAGCTAGCCCGTCGGTTAGAAGGGACAGGAGTCACCGTCAATTCACTTCATCCTGGGATTGTCAGAACAAATCTAGGCAGATACGTGAATATTCCTTTGCTGGCAAAACCCCTGTTCAACTTGGTGTCATGGGCTTTCTTCAAAACACCTCTGGAAGGAGCCCAGACTTCTATTTATTTGGCCTCTTCTCCTGATGTCGAAGGCGTGTCGGGAAAATATTTTGGGGACTGCAAAGAGGAGGAACTTCTGCCCAAAGCCGTGGATGACTTGGTTGCAAGAAAGTTGTGGGATATCAGTGAAGTGATGGTTGGTTTATTGAAATAAGTGCCAGGGCATATCTGCTAAAAGAATGCAGATAACTATGCAATACATATTTGCAACAGTGGAAGTCTCACTTTAAATGCTGTGGGAATACAGATTACTTTGCTCAATAAGTATTAAATAGAGGAGTGATTTATGCTGGAATTCTGTTTTGAAATAAAGGACAATATTTAATAGACATAGGCATTCAAAAAAAGTCTAAAATAGAGTTTGAGGGTGTGACTGGTTAAATCTGCTTGGAAACTCATGTTTTACAAATAAAAAGGAAACAAAACTGTGTTTTGCAATATATGTGCATATTTGTCATGTTCCACTACTTGTAGTTGGGCTGGACAGTGCAGGGTGCTGATGGTGAAATGCTTCTCCTGTAAAAAGGTTTTGAAAATGGATGATAATAATAATAATAGGATTGTTGTCTTTTTTGAGCCATCACAATGAAAAATGGAATAAACAGTTTTACTGATATCTTACACTGTAATCATTTAGGCTTCTGAGTGCCGTTCAAAGACTTCTTGTTAGCCCCATGGTTCAGTGAACAAACTGTTGAGCCGTATACAGTTTAGCTGTGAAGCACAAAGTCAACTTTTTTTAGTGATGTCGCTGCTATTCGATGAATATATACACTTGGTTGTGCAAGCTGTATTTTTATTTTCATGTGTGCTGAACTTGCTGTTTCTTGATATGCAGATACCTTGGGTTTCATTAAAAATGTAGTTGACAAACGCATTGTGGTCTTGATAGGGCTTTGCATGTCACGAATTGTGTGCATACAAAGTTCACACGACCTCACCCAGATTAGACTGAAGAGAATATGCTTTTCTGTGTGTGTGTGGCTTGACTGATGGCACTTTAACTCAGTAATGAGATTAGATAAGTCTAATACAGCTTACTGAATATTCTTTAATAAAAATCTTTTAAAAAAAGACTTAGCATTCATTCTTTCACTGCGGAAGATAACATCAGAAACCAGCAATCTTGACACAGTAGCCTGTTTCAAAGCAGAAGATTCACCTGCATCGGTTTAGGGAGCCTGTCATGTAGGGTTGGTAGAAATAAAATGGGCTCCAAATAAATATATGGATATTACGTGAAGCTGTACTGATTTATTCTTCTTTAATTCGTATGACTTACAGCTTCATGTTGACATTTATGATTAATTGTTTTGCTCTACGTTAATAAAATTTTCTAGCAGTTAAGATATATAGACTAAATATGGAAGAATGATTTAGAGTGATCTATCTTAATAAATACTACTCAAGGGATAGAGTATCAATAATGATGTATTCAGTAGATCCTTATTACCTACTTATAAATACATATCAGTTCTGCACTTCAGGTAGCAACCAACCAAATTTTTGGGATTCTTCTTCTGGTTGTTTACGCAGATTCTCAGCATGTTTTAACTTTGCAGAGACCTGATCTATCCTTGCCCTTCACCAGCAAGATTGTGCTCGGGGCGAGTGACTTGGGTGGGGACGGAAGGTGGCATTCCAGAAAATCAGAAGGCAAGCTACGAAACGGAGTAGGTTTTTAAGATCTTGTAACATGTCGAGCTTTGCATGCTCAGTGTAAGGCAAGGTGTAGAGACGGGCGTGTTGTCAAGGCATACTCTGAGCGTTGAACAAAGCTCTCCAACTAATGTCAGAGGGAGGTGTGTAACACGCTTAGGGAAGATTCTGCTTTGATCCTCAGTGTTGCATTTCACATTTTCATTCTAAATACTTGTAAAGAGCTGCACGCAGCACCATTAAACAGCTAGCTAAAGAATTAAAAGTTCATTAACATGAACTTCTCTGTAAAGAGATACAGAGAAGCTGAGCCAAACTCGTGTTTGTGTTTTCAATACTACTGTAGCAATACTAAAGGAACACTAGCGTATTGCTTCACTGCTGAAACACGTGTATACCTCTTGCAAAGAAAGTCTTGGATGGAAAGGTGGAGAACGGAGAAGATGGCTAAGCTGAAAAAACTGTAGTAAAGAACTGCTCTGAAACTGTCTGAAGAGCAGAGGAATATATAGTTTTTCAGACTGAATGACCAACATAGGATGTGCACTAGCCTTCAAAATAGCGAAGGCGGATTTACACTGAAATAAGAGATGCCGGATAGTAAGTACCAGTCATGTAGTATAGCTGTGTAACATGTAATGCTTCATACATCTCCCAGGTGCTTGTTTTTATTTTCTTCTGAAACACTGCAGAAATAAGAGCCATTGTCAGAAAGGGATTACATTCCTGCAATCATAAGTAAATTACAACCCTCATTCCAGAGTAGGAGAGTGATCACATGATACTCTTAATGGAATATTATGTGCCTGAATATTGCCTGAAAACAATTTGAAAGGATGGAGTGTTAAGAACTTACCAAAAGATAAGCTTTTTTGAACATCTGAGGCTGAATGTAATTTAGCCTCTGTGGACCAGAAAGCTTTGATTACTCTCTTGAGATTGCTGTTAATGTTTCTTTACTGATGCCTTTGTTATTCTAGTAGCATCTAGGAACTGGAGACCTCATACGTTAACAGATCTAGCAAAATACAAGTGTAAAACCAAAGAAGAGCCCTTATTTCAACAAGCAGTAATGCTGACCCAAATCTAGGTTAGAAGCAAGCATTTTGGCTAAGGAAGTGTATCTACTCTACTGTACAGGACCTTAGTAAGCTCAGATATATGTGTATGATTTGAGGATTGTCTGCTGAATGTCTCCTCTTGGAGTTGGTAGAGGATGCTCCAAGAGGAGATCAGCACCTTCACATTTCACCCCAGTGTTACAGTGCCTCCAGAAAGACGTGGCAAGCTCTGTATGTTACTATTCTATAAACCATTTATATTGAGAGCGTGCAGCCAAAAAAGGGACGCATTCCAGATGCCTCCGTCCACCATCACCACCATAAGAACACTGCCACCCTCAAATTAAACTTACTTCCCATGAAGAATTAAACTTGTAAAAGGAAAAAGTAAGGGGTGAAAGAGGCCGACAGTGACCAGGGATAGCATGTAAAGCCCATGGAAATGCAGCTTTCATGGGCAGGTACAGAGGCTGATCACGTTGCTACAAGTACATTACAGATATGCAAAGAAGCCACAGCTGAGGTTAAGATTTTGTTGAGGTATGTGATAAACATAAATTTTACAAAGCAACACTTTCAAAAGCCAAAACATTCCTTCAGTTACCTTACATAAATTGTTAGAATTTCAGCGTTTGATTTTTGGTCCACCAGCAGTGTCAGACCAGCGTTCCGTACCTGTGCCCTGGGGATTTGGAGACTGGCTGGGATGTGTACAGGGCACAGCGACTCCCAAGAACATGGCCCCTGCCCTTCTGCTTCTCACAGGAGAAATGCCTCTTCGCTGCCATAGCTGAGATGTGGAGGGCCACAGCAGCGATTAAATTTGACTATTTGCAAACTTTCCACTCTGAGGCCAGTCTCAGCAGTGAATAGAAATGCTTCCAAGTGGCCCCATTTCTCAATGATCAATTTTTTTTATGGCAACATTGCTAACTGTACTCTAAAAGGGTTATTTTAAAATTAGAGTGTGAGAACGTGTGTGTGCAGATGCGTGTGCAGTTGCAATTTAATCCCTTATTTTAAAAGACAGACAGGAAGAGCTGTCGAGGATTTACCCAGGGATGGAGGAGAGAGGAGAGTGGTTTGTCAGCATGAGAGCATCACCCGCTGCCCGCGCCGGCTTGGTACGTGATGAGACACTGGCCTTGGGGGCAGATCTGTTGGGCTTGAGCTCAGTGTTGAGCTTAGTTGCTGCAAGTCGCAGCCCGGTAGCCATACCCACTGTCTGCTTTCTGGGAGAGCGCACAGGCGCAGCCGAGGGGAGGAAACGTCTTCCTGTAACGGTCGAGAGAAGCAGGCTTCAAGTGTCTTAAGGAGAACATATTTTAACTGCTTCAGCATAATTTATTCGTCTTTGGCTATCATGCTTTTGGAAGTGCCCCTGTAACCAACTTCCTTCATGGATAGACCAAGAGTTTAAGAAAGAAATAATTTCCTTTTTTGTTAATTTCTTTCTTTCTTTTGATTCTCAGTCCCAGGCCCTAGCTATAAGCCAGTCCTCCCTGCACACACATAGCTATTATAGCTGAGGTTTCTGCAAGTGAACTAAATTGCAGTTGCATGTATTTATTTTACATACCACAACTGTTTAAGTCAAGGGAGATTTATGTACATTTTTCAGAAAAAATACTCTGGATCTGTCACCAATTTACCTTTCTTACCTTGCCACAAAGGCCAACATCTATCCCCAGGCAAAGGGACAACGCTGCTCTTTCAGTTACTACAGTCAACGCAGCAGGCAAGCTTATAAACCCAGCAGGGGTTCTCCAGTAAAAATTCTCCATTTTAATGAGATAAATGATCAGTTTTTCCATGATGCAATAAAACCAGAAATATTTAAACTCTCCTCTCTTTCTTCAGCGGTTGCCTGGTTTACCTAAGCTTCCTACTAAGTGAATGCTTCACAGGCTTCAAAGCCTGAGTCCTGTGAATGTGCCGTGTGATTATGTTTTTGCTGAAAAATGTGGATAATTCCCACTTCAAGCACACTTAATTTCGTTCCACCTAAGGCTATAAAGAAAATAAACAACTTGCAAGAGTCATACAAATAATTTAAAAATGGGAGGTCTGTTCCCTTTTTCACATAACTTTTTCCAAACTAATCACCTAGAGGGTAATTGACTTGCAAAACGATCCAGGAGGCCTCCACAGTTGAATTATTATTTTTGATCTGTCCCAGAATGGTGCTGCTATTTCTCATAACAGAAAATGACGACCTCCCTCTAGACTTTTTACTTACCGCTTTAGCTACCACTAGCAGCCTCACACCTGTCGTAACTGGACTCAGATCAGAGAAATTAATTTCAATATTTAATTGATTCCAAATGTCCTATGTAACATGGAGAAAGGAGTGCTTTCCTAATTGCTTTTTTGGCTGAAGGCTGGCACACTGACCACTGACAACAAGGTTGATAGCCCTTTCTTTCCACATTTAAGAATGATCACTTCTTTTCAGGTAATGTGAAAGAAACTTAATTAATCTCGATAGGGAAGGAATCGATAGCTTATTTACCAGGAAAGATTCAGGAGAGCGTCACATGCTTGAAATCTAGAATATTCAGTTTAGCAAGGCAGTGAGCATTTCTTACCGTCTGCTTCATGGCCAAAGCAAGCAGTCTGAAATCCTGGTCCCACTAAAAGCATTGAGAGTCAGACACCTAAATATTTTTGCTGATCCTGATCTCCTGGCTTTAGATTTGGGCAGTAGGACTCTTAAGTCAGTTGGATGATGATTCTTTCAAGCTTGATGAATGAGGCTTTATGCTCTTCTGTGTATGTGTGGCATTTTTAAAAAAAATACTTCACAAATTAAGGGTGATGGTGGTGGTGTGTATATATTCAATATCCTGCAACATTCTCCAGAAATGTGTGTGGTTTTCCCCCCCAAAAAATGTCAGCCCATCTCTGCAGTTGTTGGGATGTTTGTCAGTTTTGCAGACTGGTGATGAGTGATGTTATTTCAGTTTATCTAAGCCCTGTTGCAACCTTCCCCAACAGTAGGTCAGTGTCCTGGGCCCCTCCTAAGTCACTGCATGACCATCCACTCTCCAAATCCCTCCTGCCTTCGAGACAAGCAATGTCAGGGTCTTTCCAGATATTTCAAGAAAGGGGTCACGAACAGCATCTGCAGAAAGGCACGCCTGGAGACCCAGAACCTACATGCATTTCAGCAAGTAGGTTTGATATCCTTTTGTATACTCATTCACAGGCAGGAACACCTTCTCCAGTGTATATGGATAGGTATTTTAGACTACAACCTGCCCCGAAGTCTGTCTATACAGCAGTGTATGTGTAGCCCATGGGTAAAACAGCAGGTTGAAAAATGCTTCATTTGCTCTTCTGAAGGGCAGAAATCCTACAGGTCCAGTTGAAGTCACTGGTAGTTCTAGTTGCTTGACAATTCATCTGGCTTTGAAAATACTTGGCAGGAGGAAGAGACCAGAGCATCATTTTCCTTATATTCAGTCTACCCTCCTGCAAATCTTCAGAGGCCTAAATGTGTCTTAGACACATCTCTGCAGATACTGAAAAATGTAAAAGTCTGCTTTATGGAGGTATTCGTCCATAAAATTTTGCTGTAAATGGAAAATTTCAGAAATCATAATTTCTCATTTTATATAGTAGCCAGATGATATTATGAACTAATTGTAGTAACATTGGGGTCCTGGGACAGTAGAATAGAATAAGAGATAATGAGTTGTCATCTGTAGATGTAAGAGAAGCAACCTGAAAACTCAAAAGGAATAATTAAAAAGCTTTGATGACAGTTATTTTGTGTCTGTTTAATTCTAGATACTTGCTATTTTTTAAAAAAAAGGGTTAAAACTGCAGAAAATGTGAAAATAGCCGTGTTTCAACAAAGTGGCACAGTTTTTCACTGTGGAAAACCCATAAAATGACAGGAAATGGCTTAATGTGGTAGGTGTTCATTTTTAAGGGTTCTGTTGACAGAAGTTGATGACTGAAAATATTGTATTTCATTTTTGCCTTTTGTTTGGTAAATAGCATGGAATTTTGATGCTGCCTAGAGAGACAGCTTTGTACTGTGGTGGTCTAAACTGGGATTTTTCATTAATGTAACCAATCAGAGTAGGTGAGGTTTTTTTCTGCTTTGGTGTTGGCTTTTTTTAAGAAAAAAACTGAAGTCAAAGAGAAGACCCAGAAAAAGCACCACAAAGTTTATCTTTTACTCATCTGGAAGAGTTTATTTTAAACATGGAACATTGTTTGCTGCTGTGGAAATGAAAGTGAGAGAGTTGCAGCTTTCTTCCGATGCCATCTGGCAGATGATTTACTTGCGTATGGTATTCACTAATCCAAATAACCCTGCGTGTGGTAGCATTGTCTCTTTACTGATCATGCAGCTGAGTTGGCTGAACCTTACATGGCTCACACAAAGCTATCAACAGCACAGTACAATAGACTGTTTAAAATTAGAACAGTATTAAGGAAAGGGGTATGCCAAATTCATCATACCTTTACCTTTATTAAGCATTTTCCTTACCCGGACTGAGCTTGATGTTTCCTTTTCATTCTTTTCATGGTTTTACTCACTCCAGTTCTACTTGGGCTTTAGCCCATTGAATTCAACACTTACATGTAGCTTCAAAGCTGGGACCAGAGCATTGGGCATCCATCCCTAGATTGGTATCCTTGCCTGATGATAGCTGTGTTTGCTCCTGTAAGGTCCCTTCCTGACCTCATGAAACTTGTATTC
>NW_009231811.1:11311-11713 GCF_000690835.1 Fulmarus glacialis
ACTAGTAGCTTTGCGGTTAAGGAACTCTCCTAGTTTCTAACCTGAGCCAAAATTGTCTGAGATCAGGACATTCCCGTTTATCAGGCAAAAGATCTAGCTACTTCATTATTATATTAATGTTAAGCTGCCTCCTCTTGCTGTAATATGAAAGAGCAAGCCTTGAGTGATTATTTCGGGAAGAAAAATAATTAGAGGAGTATGCCTTGAGGAGCAGATCCCAAGCTATGAGTAGATGGAGGCATTCACTTATACCCTTGTATTTAAATTCTAGGGATGGGTTGGTTCTGATGCTCTTCTATGCTCAAGACAATATAATGGCTCCTGTATTGAGTTTGTGTGGCAAGGTTTTGGTAGCGGCGGGGCGGGGGGAGTGCTACAGGAGCGGCTTCTATGAGAAGTTGC
>NW_009231812.1:0-14098 GCF_000690835.1 Fulmarus glacialis
GCCGTGTTTGTTCTGTTGGTTAAATAACGAATCATGCCAGATAAACTTACAGTCGTCTTTTGGGCTCTCTGCCCTCTCTCTTGGGGGTAAAACCTGCTTTTGCCATGTGGCGTGGGGGGTTCTGCTTTAAGGTTGTGTCAGAACAGTTGCAGCACCCAGTTCGGTGATGAGCTGAAACCAGAGAAAACTACCGCCACTTGGTGTGCCTTAGACTTAGGCCAGATCGTGTTAAATGAGGCTTAACGTAAAATCCTGACCCCACTGGGAGGAGCGGAGGACATCACCCAAAGAGCGTTGCAGGGTGCGATGCTTACGGAGTGCGCTTGGTCCCGACCCTCTGCTGAAGTAGGTGGAAGTTGATAAGAATCAAGCCTCTTGTGGATTGAGTCTTTCCTAAAAGTACCTCGTTTGAGGGCTGATAATCTACTCCATAAACCACTTTTCAAAAAAAAAAAAAAGAAAGTACAATGAGCTGGGAATTATACTCCATGCACGTTTTGTTGTAATTAAGCAACTGTGTAATTCTGGGAACTTCAACTCTACCTGACCGAAAAGTGTTTTTAGAAGAAATGCTATTAAATTCCAGGGAGAAAGATATAAGCCTTATCTGATGAACTAGTCATAGGCTCTTTGTTTAAAGTGTGCTTTAACTCCTGAGTTATAAAGCACAATGTTTGCCTGTTTTCAGTGGACTCCCCTGATTTCCTTGTCCTTGGGACTTCTGGCCCGTATGTTACAAAACTTAAAGGAAGCGAAAGAAAACTTCGGGTGTCTGTTGTTCTGAAATGTGAAAGAATATCTGTACATAACATTACTGAAAAGATGACAGATTCAACCCTGCAGCAAGACACCTAAGTTAAAGATAATGTGGTATATGGAAGGAAAATGTGGACTTTTTGGGAGGTGAGAGACAGCATAGTGTATGCACACTGTTAAAAATCTTCCTTTTTCTTTAAACGTTAGCTCCCTGGAATAAGTTTGAGAACGCTACCTTTTTTTGTTGTTGGGGTTTTTTTGTTTGTTTGTTTTTTAAACTCTGAAGGATGCTTTTTCTAGGTTTAAAAATGCCAGTAGGCTGTTACAGAAAAAAAATGTTAAGTTTTATCAGTTGAATATGCATAATTTGTGAAAAATGATCTGACTGGTTGCAGACGCTTTCTGGTTTTATGCTACCTATTGTCTATAAAAATGGGGATCAGCTGGTGGTTTTGGATCAAGTGGTGTACAACTCATTGTTTTAACAATACTGGCTCAGCTTGGGAGGTTGCCTAGGGAATTGATTTAATGCTTCTCTCCTTTCAGCCTTTGAGGCGGGTGTCCCACGATGACTTTGATCAAAATCACCAGTATTTGTAAAGGAGAATAAAATTTTCACTCCCTAAAAGCAAAGGAGAGGCCACCCGCTATTAACAGATCCCAGTTTTGCGTGCATCGATCTGTAATTTAAAACACTGCTAAGAAATAGCCATGGCAGTAAACCAGTTTTATGAGCATCAAAACACAGAATGAAAATTAGCCCTCTATTCAATATTTAGCTTCCCCTTATTTCTGGGAAAGGCTTTAACGCTGAAGCTGTGTATTTCTGTTGGCTTTACAAAGTAATCTTTCTATAAATAGAATGGTTTTCCTTTAATGAAATCTGAATAAGGATTTTCTTTTTTTAAGGTGTCACCCAAGATCCAATTCAATTTAAATTGATAACCTAGATGGCAAAGCCAGGGCCACAACTACACAGGGTGTGTGGTGGATTTTTTGTTTTGTTTTTTGTTTGTTTTGGGTTTTTTTAAAGTTTAAAGAAGTATGAGGGTTAAAAAAATACCACAAACATTCCAAATTTGGAAAGCAGAGGTCTGTTTCCAGGTCTGTTAGAGTCCTCCTGTATTATCTTCAACAGGACAGTTTTTTCTGCCTGTGTCTTCAGAGGAGGTAAGACTGCCATGCATAATTGCCTTGTAGGGTCTTACAGAAACTTGTTTTATTAGTGCTTCAAATGTACTTGAATGTGTTGAAAGAAACACAGTTGTTACGGCGTTTTCCTCTTGGCATAGTAGGATGCAGAGCGTGTTCTGAGCAATCATCATGGCTGTTGTACTGGAAGGGTGTTAAAGGCACTAACCAGCAAAGCATGGTTCCCCTGGGCAGTGGAGCAGGGCTGAGCAACGTGCCAGAGATTAATTGCTTTGAACCACTGGGTCTGGACTGTGCTAGGGATAAATCTGTCTTTGCTTCCAAGTCCGTAAGCAGAAGGTTCTTCCACTGGAGTACTGCTGAGGTTGGCCAACGTTAGTGCAGACTGATCTAATTGCCAGGAGGGATGTGTGTGTACTTTTTTTTTTCTTCTTTCTTGTTTATTTTAGAAAACTGGAATTGTCTTCTGTAACAAAGGTGATTTCCTTCTTCCAGTCTCCATGGCCACTGAGGGCATTATCATTACTTCAGAGATCTGAGCTTGCCCTCTGCTTTCCTGACTCACGAAGCCTTTTCTGGTCATCTGGCATTACAGAAGCACTATCTGGTTGTACCTGGGTAGCTGAGAGTGATATGAAGCATGCATTTGAGAGATGGAAAGGCAGGCTGGGAGATCAATAAGGTGAGGAAATAACCGCTACTGCAGATAAGCACTTACTAAGGCTCCCCCAAGAGCAGTGGGAGTACAGAGGAGTGGAAGGGAGAGGTAGGCAGAGCTGCTGACAGCGGTTTGGAAGCAGATGCCTGTTGCAGTGCCAGAAAAAGCTAGGGACACGATACTGGGGATGCAACATGTGCCCCTCCAGAGGCTCAGGTCCACCGGTGAACAATGCAAAACTGCTTCAAGGGCATTTGGCCATGTGCATTAAAGCAGCATATCATTCTCGGCAAGAGGTGTCCACGTGAGTCTCTTCAACCTGAAATAACTCAAGGTTGCTTGCAAGAAATTTCAAGTAGAGAAAAGCTGTTGTGTAAAGCAGTCCATGCTCCATTACAGACTTGATTTATTGGAACTGACACAAAGTTCACGTACCCATGCACACTGAGCATGACCAAGCGTGTCACTGAGATGGAGTACGGGACGATGTCGACTGTAACTGCATGGGCCTAAAATGGGCATTGCTGAGCCTCATATCAATATGTTTCCCATATTCTTTGCTTGGTCTTAGTTCCAGCCATGGGTGATTGACACATTGGTTGGCAGCGAACTTGGTAGTGTCCCCACAAGAAAAAATGGAAGAATATTGGCAATTACCGGCTGTGTCAACTGATGACATACACAAAGGGTCTTGTTGTATAAAATGTCCGCTCTTTGGGGGACTGCATATCAATCAACAAGTAGCCAAATATCATACAAGATGCAGATCATCCATGCACATGGCTCGCTGTGTTGGCACAAGTCCTTTCCAGGCATCTTATTTTTATCTTCATATTTTATCACATTGTTTGAATTACTCTATGCTACAGCTGAGCAACATCCAGGGTTTCATAGGTTATAGCAATAGCTGTAAGTTCAGCAATAGCTGTTTCAGCTATTGAAATGGCAGTGTTGCCCATTACAAGGAATAGTTTCATATATTAACAGTGTGTCTGAAAATGGCTTGTCCAAATTATTAAATATTTACTCCTGGTGAGAGATGGATACTCTCAGGTGTGATCTGGTGTGCTGCGTACCACCTGCTTTTTACAGGGTGTGTTTCTGCTGGTCTGTTGAGGAAGAAAAGGTCCTTAAAGCTGTGAAACGACCTACGGGAGAGAAACGTTTATTTTAATTTCTAGAAACAGAATTATTATTTTCTAAAATAATGATAGGTAAGAACAAAGTAAGCTTACACTTGACGTTTGTTATCACGAATTCATGTCTTTAAAGCATCATTTTGCTGTTGAGAAAAGGTCTTAAGGTCTGTGCCAGGTATTTTCAGAAGCTCTTGAAGATGTTATTAACAGCTGTTCAGTAAATTTCTTGCTGTGTTGAATCTCTGTGAGAACACCTACTCCCTTTACTTGCCTTTTATGTTTCACGCTCCAGGCAGAGATGCACGTGGTGAAGCAGTACTAACCGGAGCTTCAGCTAAAAGCAGTGCTGGATGTGTTCTTGGGAGACCATCAGTCTCCTTTTGCTGACACTTTCAATAGTTCACCCTAGTCAGCATCAGCACCACTGGACTGAATGATGTGAATGGGAGTTTATTTTCTTGACCACGTGCAGTAGTGTAATTCACTGGAGTCTGTGGAAATTTATCATGTCCAGCATGGAAGTTGTCCCAGTTTTTACCTGGAGAATTGAGGCATGAGCTAGGAATCTCTGGGAGTTCACTAACTGCCTCTGAGATGAATCAATTCCCCCAACTTTGGGACCATTCACATTGGCATGGATGGCTCTTGGAGCTGACAGTTCTGGGCTTGCTGTACGTTCCTCTGCCTACTTTGAAGGGAGTGGTGGTGTTTATAGAAGAAATTGGAGAAAAAAAAAAAAAGAATCTGAGCGTAATAGAATCTGAAGATGTGTTGTTGACGGTGCATAAAAAAAATAGCATTGCCGATGTGGTGAAGTGAGTTCTCTCTCTGTAGATTAAAATCTTCAGGATAGAAAGACTTGCATTCAACATCTAGAGTTTGAAAATCTTTGTGCAGCAAAACCGAAAAATTATTTTGATTAGTGACTTGCTGTACAGAGAGCTGGCAAAAGCAGCAGAAAGATGTGCAGAGTACGGGAAAGCTGTGTAAGGAAAACTTTCATGTACACTTATTCATATTTATCAGTTCCGTGTCTGGTGGGATGACTGTTACGCTCAACACAGGGTGTGTGAGGTAGGTGTCTTCTGAAGAGGTGCCTGCTGAGCGATAGAGGCAGCAGCATGCCACCCTCCTGGAAATAATTCCTTAAATAGGAGAAAAACAAATTCCATTTGGGCTTCTTGAGGAACGGGGAGCAAATGCTAATTCTCTTTCAGGGTCTGTTGCCATGGGGAGTCAGTTCAAATCCTTTCTAATGCCTTCCTCAGCAGCAAGTTGTGCTGACACATGCTTTTCATGACTTCCCAGAAAGAGCAGAGCAATGACTTGAAACAAAAGCTCCATCAGAATTAACAGCCACAGGAAGATTGAAGTTTGCTGTTTGTTAGCTGTGGGTAGGACACATAAGAACGTTGTCCATTATACAGGCTAACACAGCTTGACTGGCCTCCTGCCTGCACTGGGTGGGCTACACTGGGGGGGGGAATGGGTGCTGGTAACTTGTTGGCCAGGCACTGCGTATGGTACTGTGCAGTGAAGTCTACCTGCACCTCTCCTGGAAAATGAAATGAATCAGTCCTCTACCGTGATCCAAATTAGATGCTCTTAGGGTTAGGCTGAACCTCACAGATTGCTAGTGCGACTAGGAAGGAGATGTGCGGCCGCTGCTGCCTGCTTTCTGTACCTTCAGCACAGAAGTGAACATACAGAAAGTACCAAGTCAAGCTGTGTACAGTTTTCTGAGTGTCCCCGGCAGAGCGTTGGTACTGAGACAGGGACCGAACTAGTAGGGGACGATGAAGAGAGGTGTGGTCTGATGTGGCAGGAGCAAGGTCAGTGATGATAATGCTATTTCTGGCTTGCTGATGTAGATTATTAGTTGCTGTAAAATGAACAAATATTTAGAAGTAGCTTTCTCAAACACAAGCGAAAAATCAGAGTCTGTCTTCATCTGGTGAACAATGTATGACTAAGATTAGTGTTTAATGTGCTAATGGGGGAATAGCCAAAATACTAGGTTAAAAAAAAAAAAAAATCTGCATTTTCAGGAAACCTCATCTGTCTAAAGAGCATGTAAGTGCAACATCTGTATTCCAAATCCAAACTCTCTTGTGACCTTTTCCCTTTGAATAGTCAACTCTGACTTCTAAGAGTTTCCAATTGCTCCCAGCGAAATTCACAGGAAATTTTTCTTTGCTACCGTGCTGGCTCGCACACTCTGGCACCTTTACTGCCAGCGTTGTGCCAGCACAGCTGTTCTCGTGGCCTCATGGCACATTAGATTAGGGAACTGATCTGGCAGAAAAATAAACCAAACAAAAATCTCTTATTTTATTCCTCCAGACCAATTCCTAGAGAAATAAGAAAAGGATCAGATACTGGATGTTTTTCTTTTCTGTTGCCAAGTATTATCAATAATTTTTTTTCATGCTAGTGATATTTATGGATAAATACTTGCTGTTGAAAAGGGAATGTAACTTTGGTGCCACTTTTTAAACTGTTTGTTTATACAAGAAGATACTTTAAATTCTGGAAAATATCCATACATTTATGAAATAGTTTACACTGTAGGTAGGTGAAACTTTGTTTTTTAAGTTGTAAGAGTGACACCAATTTGTGGGCAAAAATGTCTTTTTGCATCAGCAGTATGGATCTTTCATCTGATGCAGCTAACATACCTTGCTTGTTCTGCGTGGCTCCTGTACGTGTAACTTTAGCAACATTTATGCAAGTTATTTTGAGTGAATGTAGATATTTGCTGCTGATTAAAGTGGAGATTTGCACAGATGATGTTTGGAACCCTTAGAGCCTGGGTTTGTATAATAGTTAAATCTAAATCTGCGTGAATTCAGACCAGCTTAAATGCTTAGCAATATTTGGGCGACTGTTAGTGGCTTAGTGAAATAAGAAGCCCAAGACTGCAGATGGGTGGATGCCCCGTGAAATATTGTCATATTAGGATTTTATAATCTCTTCATATTCGGTTTTCAGGTCTAACTATGGCTAAGCTTTTGATGGCTACTTTTTTTTGTGGATACTGTTTTTAAAAAAAAAAAAAAAATCCTGTTTTGATAGCTCATGTTGTGCAGCAGCTGGTGTCTGAAAGCTTGAAGGTTGTTCCACCAGAGGATTTGTTGATACTTTCTTTAGAAAGTAAAAACGTGAACTGGAAACGGCAGCTCTTTTTCTAATGTATAAAGCCTGGAAAGAAGTTCCTGTTGATGGCTACTGATAAAATAACCTAGGAGAAATCCTGCAGCATATTTTAACATGCTCCAGGGAAAGAAAGTTGGTGAGAACATAAATTTTCCTGGTTGTATGTTGTGGTGTAAACAGAATTGCAAATGACTTCACTCCTTCTCTTCAGTATCTGTTATTTCATAATATTAGTATAACAAAGGGCTGAGCCCTTGGACTATTGAGAACATGTTCTAGGATAAGTGTCTTGACTTCTCTGATTTCCACTGCAATGTGTTTGCCAAGCTGCTGAGTGCTGATGGCACCTTTAGAAATGATGTAGAGCTTGGTCTGGAACATATCTTTCTAGGAATAAGAGATTGTACAGAAAGACCAACAATCCCATCTGGGCAGCCCTCATTCTGTTCCTGAGGTGTGCAAGTGATGATGATTCTATTCTATGATTCCGAGTGAATCTTTTGGTTATTCTCAAACTTAAGATAAATCAGTTAACCTATCTCTGTTCTAATAATATATGTAGGTCTGTTGTGAAGCAAAATTGCTTAGCTTTTGAATACTACCTCAGTATTCTCCAAGGAAAGTTCAAAGTAGTATTTGTACTGTGATTTGGTGTTTATTTTTTCTGTTTGCAATAACTGGAAGCTAACTGGATATGCGTGATGGCAGTCAGCAGAGATTTCGGGTGCCCCCATCACAATCACAGCTGCCAGATTAAAGACCAGTGTTGCTCTCTGGATTCCTGCTACTTAGTGCCAGACAGATGATCTTTCTGCCTTCCCGTACAGATGTGTCTAATGCTTATAAGAGTGCTTTCTGGCCATATCTGGAGCTAATACAGTACTATTTCCCATCACATGCTTAGTGTCTCCTTTCCTTGACTCTACTGCTCTTCTCGTTTCTAACCTATTTCTTTTTTTTTTCTTTATTATACTTTTCCTTTGTCACTTGTAGTGTCCAGTATCTCTGAACTATTTTTCACTGCAAAATTTATCATTAACAGGTATCTGAAATAGGTGCAAGCTTCCAAAATCTAGAGCCCTCTGAATATTCAGTGTTTTCTGGACTCTTTTTCTGTTGAAGGCAGAATTGCCAGGCACATGTGCTGCTTTTTTTTTAAACTTTGGTAGAACTTTTTACAAAATATTTGTTTTTACCATACACCATTTTGTGCTAAGGAAAGGAATATGTTTTTTTTATAAATCATACTTTCAAAATGTTTTCACTGGGTGGATACTGGAACAGCGAGCTCTGAAACTGGAGCTGTGGTTTTGTCAGAGGAAAGTACTGGTGAACTCCTGTATCTGTCCTGTTAGTAGGAGCCATTCATCCTATCTGATTGACTTAATAATGTTATCTGCTGAAGTGCTTCAGAAACAAGAAGGGGAGAGGGCAGCTGAGAAGAGGTGAGATTAGCAATCTCTCCACCCTGTTACTACTCACTTAACTACCAATTAATCTGTCTGAGTTCTCAAGAGAGCTGTGCACAGGACTCAAACCGAGTTCCTGTCTGGTGCTAAATGGATGTGTGCTTAATACCCTCTTCACATTCAGGACCTGCACAGTGTCCAGGTTAAATATTGCAGAAAAATATTTAGATTATGCTGCTACTTTCTAAAATAGTTTACTGCTAACCGTAACAGCCTGAGCTGAGAACATGTTTCGCTCAAGTGCTGCTCACCCTCCAGCTGCTGGTGTAATGCATTGTGATTCCCTGGAATGAGCGTCCTACTTCTCTGCACAACTCATTAAAGCATGGGGTTTTCCTGTGCAAGAGGGGAAACTGCAGAATACTGAGTGAGACCAGGGGGTGTCAAGTGTTAATGTTCTCGGTGTTAAGCCTCTTGTAATAAGAGGCATCTATCATGACCTAGGCAGAGCATATGCATCCTCTGCTAAGTTCAGAAGTATCTTACGCATTCATCTCTACAACTTTTATAATCAAATAATTTCACAGAGCATGCTTATAACAAAACTTTCCTTGTGAGGAGTTCACCTGCTATCTTGAGGTCAAAAAAAAAAAGGCATATTTGTCCATCTCATCCGTGTCTACACAGGCATGTATATGCATGCATACAAATATGCGTACATAAGTTTAACTTATTTTTTTTGTATGAAATTTCTTTGAGCAAAATCAGTTTAGTTTCATTAATAACTCTTTTGTAAAGTACAGTTCAGTAGAACTAATCATAGCTCTTGCTCTTCTCTTTGGAAGGACATCTCTTATGGAACACTACTCAAAGTATTAAAATAATGCAGCTGACACATGTTTAATGGAAATTAATCAGCTAAAATAGAAATTACAGTTCCTTCAGGTTCCCATGTTTCTACAGACCACATAATGGACGCCCTTGCTCAAATTACATGTTAATACACTTTATCCAGGTATAAAGTAGATGGATTCTTGACACGCTGGAGCAACATCTCTTTGCTTAGGTAGTGAAGCACCGATTGCTTTACTTATTGGAATAAATGTGCCACGCGCACTCCAGGCTGAACCTGGAGGAATTTTGCTTGTCATGAAAGAGTGATACCCCTAAGTTGAGAAACCTGCAGAGTGGAAAAGTTAGGAGTGTTTTCAAGTCTCTCTCTGAATGGGTTGTGTTATCAAGTAACCACAGAAACTAGTTTTGAACTCAGATTTATATCTGTTCAGGTAAGTGTTTGCCAAAATAGTTTTGGTGGTACAGTCCTTTCCTATTTAAACATAATTATATGCTTACTGGCACTTTTTACTCATATAGCTTATTCTACATGTATAAAATAAGTTATACAGGTATAGCCTGTATAACATTCTGGTCTATGACATAAACAGGATGTTCTTCTTCTACTATGTCATCATTGTTGAAATGGTGCAAATTCATGTACAGTTAAGTTCCTAAGTGCGCATTCATTTGAAGTGATGGTATTTGGTCCAAAGTGTGTCGTTGGTTGGGCTTTTTGTTTTGCTTTTTTTGGTACAATACAGTAAGGCAGGATCCTGGCTGGGGTCTCCCAGAGGTCTGTAATGGAGAAAGCAAATAACTTTGAGGGCCATCCAAATAACTGCTGATGTTTCTTAGGAAGGTTTTCTTACAGGATGTTTGTGTCAGCTGATGCAGCCACTTTGGGATTCTGCCTTCATCCCTGACGTGCCAGGGAGAACCTTTGTTCCAAGGGGCCACCATGGTGGTGCGGGAGAACCCTTTGTGCATGAACAAAGGAGTATTATATCGGCATGAGCCATGAAAGAGAGGGGAGGGGGCCGAAGGGTTTCTTTCAGAGGCACTGCATGTGTATATCAATAGCAACATTTTCCCCATACATCTCCCCCCGTGACATGAGTTCTGTGTGGGAGCTGAGCGGGAGATAAGATCTCTTTTTATTTTGTGTAAATTCTTAGTGATGAATATTTGATACGATTTTTTAAATTAAAACATGATGCCACTTGTATTTTTTGTAGCCTAAAGCAAAAAGCCTGGCAGTAGGCTGGACCATGATGGTAGAATTATTCCTACACGTTTAAAGTAACTACCAGCTTGTGCCTTACTAATTAACACTAGAAGAGTGGCCCCAGTTATGGCAAGCTGTAATGAAAGCTCATGGCTGGCAAGAGCAAAAGTCCAAGAAATGTAGATGAAGTCTGGCAGAGGTAATGGGTGTTACTGCTTAGCATTCCAAATTTTAGTAAAATATGCCTTTAGTGTAAACAATACATGGGCCATACCCAAAACATACTGTAATGGAGACTGTGATAGTTTTAAGATAGAGCAAAGCAGAAACAGGCATTTTTGGCTCACACCTGCAGTGGATCATTCAGACCATCATCTCTCCTCCCCACAGAGGCAATAAGGGAGAGGCAAAGCCCACATCTGCAACTGAACAGCCTCCTCACAAACCTGCAACAGAAATGTCATAGATATCAGATTAGTATTTGCCTATCAGTCTCTAATAGTTGCACTGATCAACAGTGCAAGTAAACATAAACATCACTTTACACTTTTTCACCAAGCTATTGGCTTCAGCCCCATGCTAGCTGCCTCTCCTGCAGAAGAAAACCTTGCCACCTTCCAGACTGGAGCAGCCCTGCCTGGGGTGTCCGTGAGAGCCCATCTGATCCAACAGCTCGCTGGCAGGAGAGGGGGGGGAAGCCAGCTCCCCTCTACCTTGCCTCCAGGTCACAGGATACTGCTACCCCTTCACAGTGCCAATGTTGCTGAACCTTCTCTGAGCGCATTCAGCTTGCTAGCCTTCCAGGAACAGCCTCTGTTTTTTCCTGGGTTTATGAGTTGAATCAGTTGAGAGGTACCTGTTGACTGACAGAAGTGGCAGGGATGATGATGGGGAGAGGAGGTCTGCTCAGCCATTGCAGGGGACTGCAATAGGGATGGGACTGGGGCTGTTTCCAGGTGGACCAGAAACGGCAGATACTTCTGGGCTTTTCATGATCAGCTGCTTCACCTTCACCACTGCGGGAGACAGCATTCATCACACCGATGCATGGGGAAGGGGAAAAGTTCTCCAGGTCCTTCTTTTCCCTTATAGCTGAGTATAGTCATTGGGTCCCAGGAAATGATTGTAGCTAAATTGACCATTAGGGATAATATGAGTCCTGTTGGCCTATGATTTAAGGTTACTTGTTTTCCTCCTTGTTTTGAAATCGCTTGAGCAAAATAAGTCTGCATTCCTCAGCAGAACTGCAGTCTGGGCATTTAGAGCATGCTGTGGTATTTCATCTGGGGGGATTCATTACTAGACACCCCCCCCGAAGTAGTTTTATGAAGAGGCTTGAACGGGAGTGTCCTTACATCCTGCTAGTGGTTTGCTTGGATAAAGATAGTTGGCATTGTTTGTGCCAAGTGTGGGTGAGAAAGCAGCTGGGTTGACCAGAGTGGAGGTGGGAGTGAGATACAATGGGAGACCAAAGCAGGCTTGTAACAGGAAGAGGTATCTGGATTGCTGAAATGCCAGTCTTGAACTTGATAAAACAGCAAAGGGAGAAGGAGGATCCAGTGAAAGGATTTGGTATCAGAACAGGAGATCAAGGAGTCCATGGTTTGTGGGGTTGTTTTTTTTTTGTTTGGTTTTTTTCCGGCAGCAAATATCAAAGAAATACAAAATGCTGGTTTGTTTGGCTGTAACCATAACTGTGCATACTAAGTCCTGCTGGGTGGGATGGATTTTTGTTAAGGTCCAACTTGCAAAACAAAAGGGTGAAATTCTTTGAACGGAAGTTCAATGAAATGACTCAAGCAAATACAGCCTTGCCTTGAGTTATAACCACCAGCTTATTAATGAGTTAACTTCTACTGTTTAGGTCTCTGAAAATAATTGTTCCGATTGTTCCCATTGTCCCGGATTGCGGCAGCGGAACAGTGGAGTGGCTGTGATGGAAACGCTCCCAGGCTGAAGGGGGGTTGTTTCTCACCTCATTGTCAGCGATTGGCTTCAGCCACTCGCGTTCCCCTTGCTTGGCTGGTCTTTGTTTTGCGCTGGCTTGCTGTGCATTTCCATTTTAACTGGTTTATAAATATTATTGGCTGGGTCCAAGAAAAATTGGCGGTCGAGGGCTTGGCCTAGCAGAGCTCTGGGGCCCGCGTCCAGAAAGACTGCTCTCCACTCCCAGCACTTACTGGTGATAGCATCTGTGGCAAATTACCCGTGAATACTTTGATGGGCTTGTCTCTGATGCTGCTGGCATTAGAGGCAAAACTCATCCTGTGACAGTGCTGGGAGCCTCAGCCCTGGCAGGCGAGCAGGGACGGCAGGGGCCAGCATGGACCCGTGCAGGGGAGGGTTGCTGCCCGGCTGCTGTGTTCTCCTGGGAAGTTCTGTGCAGTCTGCCTCTGAAAAGAGTGCAGTGGTTCAGAGATGAATCCCATCTTCCTCCTGTGCAGCAGTGTGGGCTTCTGCCTGCTGATAAAGATGCTTGGTTCAGACAGCCATCAAGGCTCCCAGGTCCTCTGGGGTGCCCTCAGCTGGTGGCATTTCCTGGGAAGGGTATTGCTCCCACTTGTTCTGTTTGATCCTGTTGGTGATTAGCTGTGTAATGCAGGCAGGGGAAGCAGAGAAGATGGTAAAGCAGGTTGACAATTGATCCCATGCTTCAGCACAGGGTAGCATTGACACTCTGAGTTGGGAGCATCTTTTCCCTGTGCAAAGCTGGGATCCTTTGGGGCTGGAGGACACAGATTTTTCACGGCTGACGTAACTGCACCTCCTCAAAGGCGCTGCTCAAACTGCCTGTCCCCAGGAGAGTTCATCTTGAGCTCCCACGGGAGAATGCTGCCAAGAGCAGGGGTGTGCTGGTGCAGGGGGAGTGCTGAGGGGGCTCTGCATCTACATAATGCTACTCCGTGGTCTCAAAATCAGGAGGTAATTACCTTTGATTCACCTTTTTTTTTTTTTTTTTTTGTAACCTTCACTGGGGAGAATTGTGGTGTTGCCTGATGTGTCTGTGGTTTGTTAAATATGACACAGCATCGTTAAATGAGTTAAATTGATCATCTCTCCATGAGATGATTGGGGCTGTGGGGGTTGACTGTAACAACAGGCGCCCATCGCGGGTGCAGCGACTGCCGGGTAGGGTGGGCTCACTTCAGCAGCCTTAAACTTGCTAGTTGTAAGCATCGCTGGGTGTCTTGGTATTTACCTGCACCCTTTGCATGTATACCCTTGGAGATGGGCACGTTTGGAGAGTGAACAACTACATGTGTTGTAATGCTTTGCATGAAGCTAATGAACTATTTTACATAAAGGGTGTGAATAAATACTCCTGTAGTGCTTGCAGTAGTTATACATTTCTTGTAAATTAATTCATAATTATCCATACTCTGTTTTGCTTTGTAGGGTCACTGCCTTTGATGGTGAGCAGAAAGTCCTCTTACAATGAGTTACTGGAGTCTGGATAAGAAAAGCTGTCTGCAGTACTGCAGGCACTTCTTAGTGGACAACGGTGTATTTCATGGTAAGTTACAAGTTATCTTGTATTTTTGGCTTCTTGTGTTTCCTACTGTCAGATGCAACTGAAATTTCCGAACGACGTATGTTCATCTTGTTGGTCACGTTCCTCTCGGGGCCAATTAGCAACCGGTCCCGCAGAAGCCTTGCTTCGGCCATGCTTTACCGTGCAGCGGCTCGAAGTGGGTGCAGCGGCCGGGCTGGCTGTGCCGTGCTGCGGCGGCTGCTCTCCGGGCGGGGTGCCCGGGGTGCCGCCGCC
>NW_009231813.1:0-203 GCF_000690835.1 Fulmarus glacialis
CATGAAGGCAGGCGGGTGTAATGGAGTAAGAGCGAAGACGGCTCCTCTCATCTGCCATTTGCCCTTCCAGACGGGATTGTAAACCGAGAGTGGAGGAAGGCTCTGCGAAAGAAGGAGGAAATTCCTCTCGTCGGGTTTTTTTTTCTTTTTTTTTTCTTTTTTTTTTTTTTTTTCTTTTCCTCTCTTTCCTACCTCTTTGGTTT
>NW_009231813.1:231-2263 GCF_000690835.1 Fulmarus glacialis
TGCAGCACCTTGTGCTGGTGCTCTTGCTCTCCAGTGCCACCCTGCTGCTCAGCACTGCGGCTGGTAAGTAGCCAGTGGGTGTAACGAACTAGCCATTTTGGCAGAGGGAAAGGGGGGTGGGGTCCACTGGTATTTGGGCACATCTGTGTCTCCTTAAGAAGTGGTGTGCATCTATTTCAGCGGCGAAGCCTGATAAAGTTTTGAAATCCCGATATGTTAAGCGTCTCGGAGAATAAAATCTGCTTTATTGTGTAAATGAACTCGACCTGCATTCAAGATGTATGCTTTGCCTAGATCTGCTTCTCTTGTCTAATAACTTATTTCAATTTTGGAAAAATACATAATCTTTTGTTTTGCATACCTCGCCCTTTTTAAGGTAATGCAGGAATTTTTAATATATATTTTAATCGTCAGCAGTGCTGTGCCTGATTTGCTGTGGGATCTTTGGGCACAGCCATTTTTAATTTTATCAACATCAGTGCTTTTAGGGACCTTAAACATGTGCTGCAGTTTTATAACAGATTTACTGTAATGTATATTTTTTTTCTTGGAGGAGAGACCTGAAGCAAAAATTTAGCTGTTTCTATTGTCACTTTTTGATTATAGAACAGTAACAGAAAACATTGCTGAGGAATGCTGAAAGATCTTGAAGAGTACTCTTTTTTTTTTTTTTTTTTTAACAAGAAGTTAGAAGTATATATTGCTGGGAGCATCCTTATTTGTATTTTTGGACACTCTAGACCTATTTTTAATTTTGCTTGGAAGCTCAGTGTCAGATATGTAGGATGTTTGGCCGTGATATTGGAAGAGAGATGTGTATTGGTCTGGCATCCTTTGGTTTTCTGTCATGATGACAGATTAGCATGTTGGACATGTTGGAGCCTTCTGAGTGTTACCCAGCTTTGTTAGGCACTAATAGCAATTCTTCTTGCTGTAAGCATTTTCCAGCAGTTTTGGAAGACTCCTAGGACTTTGGTGTCTTCTTACTAATCGGGATCCAATTTGCAGTGCTTGCTTTTTTTAGTGTTACTTTGTAATATGGCGTGTATAATTCGTAAATGAATCCTTGTAAGAAAATTTCAATATCTTGTTGAGATGACCCAACAGGCTGATGGTAGTTTCCATATTACGTTTGAGTGAGGTCTTAAAATTGAATTATTTGTCAAAGTTGAAGCTACTTGGTGTCATTATTAGGAAAATGCTGTAAATTATACATGTTTAGGCAGTTTCTTCATTGCTCTGACTGGATAGTCCCTGATTTTCTCGCTTCTGCTTTTTAAGAGGTCTCTTTCAGGAAGATATTTGAATGAAAAGATTGATGTTGCCTATATCATCCTGACATTTGACTGCCTTTATTTTAGATTGATGTCTGCAGCGTCTCTCTGTGGTAGTTTCTGAGGAGTGCTTTTCTTTTTTTTTTCTTCTTTTTTTTCTGGAAGAAGGGACTTCTGAAGGTCAAAAGTCTTGGTATTAAAGCACGTATGAATAAAGAATGCCCAGCATCTCAACTTTTCTGTCAAATATAATTTTAAAAAAGTGTAGGCTTTTTCCCCCTTTGTGAAAACTTCAGTGAGGTGGTAATTTCTCTGCCCTGATGAGGGAGAAGGGTTACTGAAGGAGTGAGTACGGATTTGAACCAGGCCAAGGGCTGGGCAGGTGCAGTATGAGCCCATTTGCACGGTTTTGCCAATTCACCTCAATGCTGACCTAGCAACAGCATTTCCAGTATTTCAGTTCTGGTTTTGCCTTGTTAAAAGGGTATTAACAATGCCAGCTTGTTTGCTTGTTTTGTGAATAGGAACCTATTTTCCCTTCGTGTTTTATTTCTTAATTGTGAAATTTTAACAATCCCTATTTTAAAAAACCTTGGTCATAATCCTCTGTAAAAGTAATTACATGGCTGATTTGAGCTTTAGTTAAAGTAACTAACGGTTGATTTTAAGTTTACACTGCATTTCAGAAAAAAATGTCTATACATGGGGAAGCTACACTAATGTGTAATTCTGCCCTTTTATGTTCATGAAAGAGCCAA
>NW_009231813.1:2294-52560 GCF_000690835.1 Fulmarus glacialis
TTCTCTTCCCCTCCCCCAAAGTATGAACCGTATGCTCCCATCAGAGTGAAAATGCTGCCTTTGTAGCATTGAAAACCCCTACTAATTCTTACTTCTGATTAGTGAATGGATACTGTATCTCAGCAGTGTATAGAATTGAGTGTTTATAAATGCAAAATCATGACATCAGAGGGAAAGTATTTTCATAACAGGTTTGTAAGTTTCTGTCTGCAGGAGAATATCTGGACCTCCTTGGGGAGAGCTCCACAAAGACCTGGGCTTAGTATGGGCAGGAAAGGAAAGATGTAAAGATGCATAAAGAAGACGACAAAAAAAAAAAATCTTACAGTGGGGCTGTAGATGATGGTTTCACTCATAATCTGGAATATGAATGAAGAAAGAAGGTGGTTCTTCCTGCAGCTTTGTAATTGAAGATATAATAAAGAATTAGCTCTAGATTCAGAATTATTTGCTGATTATTGGGGGAAAATACTACTGGCTCCCTCCATAAAATCCAGATCTTAACAGGTATCTGGTAACTGTGTATTTAAATCATATATTAGTCCTTATAAAAAGAAATGCTACAGTAAGTACATTTTGCTGATACTAGTCTTAGGTAAAAATTCAAGGGGTTTAAAAAGTTATATTGGAAAAAAACGGTTTGTGCCACTTTGTTCTTTATTTCTCAAATGACTTGAAATACCTATTTCTAAATCTTTTGTTTAGAACTATGAGACGTATTTATAAGCCCTTATATTTACAGGATTCGGATGCATTAGTCGTTGTGCCTGAAGAAGTGGTTGGCGAACCTTTGAGCTGTTTCCCAATATTGCTAAAGAATTTTATTTGGGTGTTCTTATGGACCTGATATTAAAGATACAATCTTTCCTCATTTCACTTACTTGCCTTCTGTGATACGCAATACTAAACCACTTTTCCTTCTTTATACATATCCAGGGCAGACAGCATTCCATTGTCTAATGTGTAAATTATTTGCGGAAAGTATTATGTGAAAATTAAAGCAAACAGAATGTCCTTTTATCTTTAGGAATCTTTCCATAAGTCTGTATCTATGTGGTTCAACAGGGCCACAGAATTTTCAGTGTGAATGGAATTGGATAGACTGAAGTATTTTTTTTAATGATCATTTTAATTATTAATTAAAATGAGTGAACTGAAGCATCTTTATACAATTCTGTCTTGCCAGTTAAAGTTACTTCAGTGTCTCAACAGAATTTGTTTGAAATATGAATTGTGTGACATGAGGAAAAGCCTCCTTTGGCTGTTCAATTCAGTTCTTCTAATTCAGTGTATTGAATTAATAACTGACTCTATGTATCTTGCATATTAAACAGGTTTTTTTTAAACCTATCTGCACCCTGATTTCTACTTCTTTACTAGAGCTATACCTATTGTTTATGGCTTATTCAGATGTAATCTAAAATTTATTTTTCTGTTTGACTTGGGAGCTGTCTCAGAAATATTAGCCTAGCAGATGGAAACAGACTGTTTGCTTGAGGGGCACAACTGGTATGCTTGATGGATAACCACACGTACAAGTGCAGCCTGTATGCCAGACTAGGGCTTCATTAACTGTCTAGTTGTGTAAAGAAATAGTGTAGCTGTGAAAGCACAGGATTCTGCACACAGCCATTCACCCTACTGAGAAGAGCCTTTTTTCCGTTAGGTAAATCAACCTGTATGAACCTCTGTGATATTTCAGCTAAGCTGCTTCCAGTTTCCAAGCAAACTTCAATACTTCTGTACTGCAGCGTGCGGTGTAGGCATAGCTTGTGAGGAAATGGAAGCTGCACTCATCTGATGGCTGAGGAGCCCAAATTTCAAGCCCTGAGACACTACACAGATACCTTGCTTCAGTATGAATGGTTTTACCCTCAAAGGAACCATGTGTAAAAGGTTGGCTAAATTGCCTGCCTATCCTTCTCTGATGAAGGAAGGCAAACCTCACTTCACCCTGGACAAAGAGGGAAGCATAACTGTGTTTCTTATAATTATTCTTATGGTGAACTTTGTATAAAGTGGTTGTTTTGATGACACCTCTTTAGCACGTATTACGAAGTTCTCTAAAAAATCATTTGTTGACTTTTACATTGTTGTTCCATTAAGTATTTCTCAGTAGTCTGTATAGTCAGTGGCATTGTTTCCTTGGCAGATACCAGCTTCCTCTGCCTTTCTCACCAGAGGGACAAGGAAGTTGGTATGTTAAGTTCTTCAGAAATGTTTTATTCCTAACAATAGAGTGCGTGGCTTTCTGTCACTGGAGCTATATTGTGTTTGGGCCCAGTCTGGCTGTGCCATGAACATGTGCTGTCATTTTCTGAGCAGAATCTAACTTTTCCAGCCAGGGCTGTGTGTAAGCGGTGTGTAGAGTTTCATTCAGAACAAAATGTTTATGCCCTGAATAAAACAGGCTTGGTGATGCTTTATGTTGGGTAGGACGGGAATCTGTGTATAGCTTACAGGCAGTTTTAAGTATTAATTTTATTAAGCTTGTAGACTTAGTGGAATTGCTCACTGCTTGAATTTGAATTTAAAAATAAGTGAAATAGAAGAACTGTTCTCCAAAACATCAACATTTCAGTACTCAAACTGATTTTCTGTGGTTTGGGTGGTTTTTTTTTTTTGTTTTTTTTTTTTTTTTTTTTTTTCTTTCTCTGAAACGTAAGTTCACAGAAGTGGAAGGCTGGAAGTGACTTCTCTTCTGTTTCCTCCATGGTCTGGTTGCATAAGTACAGATAGCAATGTTTGTCTCACATCTCTAAAATCTCCAGTGAAGAGGGAGTTCACAGCCCATCTAGATAGTCTGTCCTGTTACAGTGCTTAATTATCATGTTTTTCATAATGCAACAGTATTAGTTTTTTTCCCCTTCTATTCTAACGCAAGATTGTTTAAGATATGCCTTAATTAATATGTGGCAATCCATCTGAACATATAGCGTGGAGGACGCATACAGAGAGCAATTGCCAGGGAGCATCAGTCTTGATAAGTTCGTATGTTGAAGCCCAGTGTCTCAAACTTGGCTACAGTAATTTGTGATGGGGAGCTTGAGTTGACTATCAATGTTTTAAAATGAAATTTTTGCAATTTTGAAAAACTGTTTTTGAAAACTTACATTCTTCCTAAAATTTTGATTTCTGATGGTGCCCTCCTGACTCAAGGGGACTGTTAATTGCAGAGCTGGGAGCTGGGCTGAGCAGAAGGAGTGGAATCTGATAGGAGAGGTCAGTCTGGGCGTGTGACCAGGAAGAAGAAAGGCTAGCAGGACAGGAGAGATTTGAAAGCATGAAGGATTCAATCTGATTTGCAGTGGGATGAGAACCAAGGCATATTAGACAGCTAGACAGAGACGGTGTCTTACATTTGTCAGACTTGTTTGGAGAATGAGTGCCTGCAGTTGTGTGGTGGAATGAAGTTTTTGCGCTGGGGGAGAGAAAGAAAGCGTAGTTGTAGGTAGCAGTTTTGAAGATTTCTGTTCTCTCTTGTGAGAATGAATGAGACCTAATCGTTTAGATAATGCCTTTACCCTCTTTTCTTTCCATCAGTCTCATAAGTTTGGAAACCACAAGGTATTGGGTGGCGATGGCATTTTATTCCAAGTCATTGGGGAGTGTCAGTTTTGTCAATTGCCTTCTTGGGTTTGTGTCAAATCACATTTTTTGTTTTGAACTCTAAAAGTGTCCACCTTCTGCATCTCTCAGTACTTTGTATTTTCTCTTTTGTTTCTTTTTTCTGTGAGAGAGGGAAGGGAAAATGGGCACCATGGACACAGAAGGCTGTCGCTGCCATCTGCGAACCCTTCCATCTCCACCATTAACTTCTGAATCTGCTGGCCAATTTCAACCATATGTGAAAGATGCTAAAAGTCTCAAGAGATTAATTTGCTACTGTTTTCATGAAAATTAGGAACTGAATAGAGGAGGCAATTCCAAGGTAGATGTTTCCCAAGGGGAAAGGGGAGCAGAACTCAGCCCAGGTAATTCTCTTTGCTTAAAACTGGCTGCCCAGTCAGTGCAGCGATGCTGGCAAGCGTGTTGGTGCATACACCGTTCTGGACTAAGCACAGTATATTTTGTCTTCTGTTCACTCGGCATGCCTTAGGAGATCTGGGGGAGAATTGGGGATCCCTTTTGTGGGAGGGGTGGGAGTTGGGTAAGAAGTGTGGGAGAAAGGGCGTGTTTATAGGCAATTAGTCTGCAGCTTGTGGAACAACTTGTGTTTCTGAGACAATGTAGTAGGCAATTTTTTTAACTAAACTTCCAAAACAATGCCCAAATCACTTTACTGAATGGCTATCATCCATTTACAACTTCACAGTGTGTATGAGTAATTTGCAGTTCATGGTATGCATTGTTTTTCACACTTTCAGAACTGGATTTAATTGACTATCCTGTGTATACACTTAGCTTTAGTTCAGATATCCCATACCTTAAACTTCCTTATGATCTTTTTTCAATGGTACTGTAACTTACACTTTTCCTGTGGTCCCTTCGAATGTTTTTGTTATGTATTATACTCGCTTGAACCTGTGAAGTGCATGAAAAATAGTTTTATTATTTGTGTTAAGCAGCAGTAATGGAAAGACATGTACTGTCACCTTCTGGGTTGGAGTAAATGGCAGACAATGACACAGCTAGTGGTACAGTGAACCTCTGAGCTGCTGTACTAACTGTTACCGGCAAGTGGGCTAGGTAATGCTAGCAGCTGTGCACAGCAGCTCTTACTATTATGTTTAGCCAAAAGCTGATACTACATTTATGCTCCTTGTTCTACTATATATACTTTTTCTATTTTGAGTTGTAAGCAGTATAGGTGTAAGAAAATATGGGTAAGAGGCTTTTTTTTTTTTTGAGTGAGATGACTGAAAGTATAATCGTAGGTCATGTATGTTAATTGGGCTCCTTAATTTATATGTTAGAGAATGCAGCACTTAATTAATATCGAAGTATTGGGCGTTGGCAAGTGTCATCTCCCAAGCTCATCATTCTTGGCATGAAGTACATTTCCCTCTGCCTAAGTCACAAAGGTCGGGTTCACATGGTGTGAGAAGCTTAAACGTAGTTCAGTGACAAGAACGACTGACTAAACATGCTCTACTGCTTTTGCTTTTGCGTTATCAGACTTACTTAGTTTGGCTTGGTTTCTGTTAAAAATAAAACGTTTTATTTCTGCAACCAAAGCAGCATGGGTACAGATACTTGGAACAAAACTCCTAGACCATCTGTATCAGAGAACCCTAATTAGGTTTTCCAAGAATTTAAGCTAATCCACAATCCTTTGCTATTCTGAAATTTGTTAGACTTGACAAACATGTATCAGGAAAAATAATGGGTCATGTTACTGTTCAAGCTATTTTCCATAGTAATGATTATATTACATAAATGATCTTGCAGGGGTACGTTTAGTTGTCCACTGCTAAAAAATGTTTGCTTTTGTTAATGATGGAGTGGTTCTGTTGTAGTTAGTTTGTTGCTGAACCTACTTGAAAATTATGCCTTCCTTCTGATGCTACCCTTCAGAGAGAAGTCAGTAAAGCTGATTTAGTTGGGGTGCTTTGTGTCCCTATGCCTTCTAAGTTGCAAAAATCTCGGTGCGGACATATTATACACTGTACATATGTGCTATATGCTGTGAACTTTGCCAGTCCTTTTATTTGTTTAAAAGCTAAACCCTAGAAATTATTTTTCTATATTTATTTGCAGACAAGGGACCTTCTTTGCTGAAGATTAGTTTTTTTTATGATTACTGGTTCTTAAATATAAATTTTCATTATATTTAGCTGTCTGAGATATGAATGATAAGTAGAGCCAATATAGTAAGCTGAGAAAAACTAAGATTGTAGTAGGAAAATTGGAGCACCTATCTTTTTAGTTACACTGTGGCACTGCCATATATATGCAAAGCAGGCACTTAGCCCAAGAACAGTCTTTCTGCATTAAAGTAATTTCAGTTGCAATCAGAGAAGGATTAAAGGAACCCTGTAATGAAGTTCGTCTGGATGCCACCACGGTGTCGGTTTCTTGTGTTTGCATGTTTAAAGTTCTTTTCCTTTATTTCTAGCTGTAATGGCCCAGGCCAGGGAGCTGTAGCCGGAGCAGCTGCCATGATTGAAATAGCCACACAGGCCTGGGCTCTGCCGGCTGTAACAGGAGACAAGCGCTGGGTCAGGGCGCACGCTCCTGTCTCGCAGGGCTTGCTGCTGGTATTTGAGTCAGACTCGGCTGAGAAGTGGAAGAACTTGTTCCAGCGTTCTGTGCTATTCTTACTCTGCTTTGCAGGCTGGGATGAATGACTCCAAGAATCTAAATGAGTGAAAAAAAGATGTGGAAACAGTTTATTTCCGCTTAAATTGGGGTAAATCATTTCTCATGCCCGCTGCAGCAGTAACTGGATCTCTTTCTAAACTTTTTAATATAGAAAATAAAATACAGAAAATCCCTGATTCTAGTGAAGATGACTTGTAATACACATATATATATATATGTATGTGCATGTGTCTGTATGTGTATATATCCTTATGTACTCAGTATGTTACCAAAATTTGAGCATACCAATCTGCTTCACTGGTAACACCTAATATTTTAATATTAGCAAATTAGCTGTTTGCTTGGTGTTCTTAATTTCCAAAAAGTCCTTATAAACAGCTTATTTTGTGTGACTGGTAAACTTTACACTTGTTAATTACATCCAGATTCTACCAGGACCTGTTAAATAATTTCTCTTTTAGTTATACTAAGATGAATCTGGCCTAATTAAATTTTAGTTAAATTTAGTCTGTAGTAGTTAATGCTGTTGTAGCAGAACACAATTATTTGGCCATAGTTGTTTAACGTTGTTTTAGCTAAGAATTTAAAATCTAGTAGATATTTTTTCCTGAATTCTTCAGTACAAACTTAGAAATATCTTAAATGGCAAATAGAGGGACTTTCTTTGCTTTTATTGTTTCCTGTCAGAGAAGTAGTACCATTAATGAAGCTGTCAGCAAATTTAGCTTCCCTTATTTTAAGAAGTAGTGGAATAGAATGTTTGTGTGTAAAACAAATAAAACACTAATTATCATTTTACTAATCTGTATGCAGACTACATAAGGCTACTTAAAATTGAAGATGTGGCCTATGGGCACAGGAATACGCAGTCCAAATATGACACAGCCGTAGTAAATGAATTTTAAAAATGGGGAGAAGGTGTGTAAAATAAGAAAGACTAGTAATACAATAATAATATAATAACTCAGACAACTTCATGGTTTCACTTTAAGAATGCAAGAATATTTTCTTCTCCCTTTCCCGTGTGCAGGGGAAAAAAAGAAAGTGGTGAGGTCCTAAGACACTTGAATAATAAGTAGTGCCATAATATATGAGACTGGCAAGCATTTTCTGAGCAGAAGTCACTTCACTGAGGAAATCTAGAGGCATTTAAGAGGGAATGCAGTGAAAGGTATGTTGAATTGGGTCCTGCTGAGGAATGGAAGAGTTAAATGTGAAGGCAACTATTCAGATGTCATGTACTTTGAAGCAGTCATCAAAACAAAGTCCTTCATCTTGAAGAAGTGAAGGTCTGCAAAAGGAGGCAGATATTGTCAAAGTGATATCATGGACAACAACTTGATTTTTTCGACTGGTTTTGGAAGGGTGGGAGAAGGGTTAGTAACAAAAGCGCTGAGTGGAGGGCATAATAAGGCATGCAGAGGAATAAAGAATGGGCTTTTAACATGGTGTAAACAAAACTGTGAACGGAGTTGGTGACCCAGTAACGAGGGAAGAAGATAGGTGGAAAAGTCAAAAAGCTCCACAGTTAATTAAGATTCTCATTAAAAATTGGGAGACCAATGGGGAAGGATGGTGAACTGTGTGTTACACTCTTACTCCTTCTGTATGTCCTGTAAAGAAAGAAGCTTACACTAACTGAGTGAGAAAGCATCTGGAATTGCCAGTAAATCCAGAATATGTCCCCCAGAATTGTGTCTGAACTGCATTGTGCATAGCTAGTACCCATCAAAATAGCAGCAACAAGTTTTTCTTTGAACTGCAGGGATCGTAAAGAAACAGATGAAAACTAAAATTGTAACTTTTAAAAAACGTTTTTATGTGGCAAATAATGCAAAACTTTACTGAGCATATTTTTATACAAAGAACCTGAAAAGTTAGTTGTACTAACTGAAATAAGAATTTGCATAGAATCTTAATCCTTTTTATGACTTTACCTCCTTGCATTTGGTTAGGATTAATCTTCCATAAAATTGTTGTTAAATATTTGTGAAAATCAGTGCAGTGTCTTAGGTAATGCTCAATTTAAGTGATTGAGTGGATATGGAGTTTTACAAATATGTACCTATGTTTTAATGTTGCTTTACTGCTAACGAGATACAGCTCCTCTTTGGTGGCAGGCTCCATGTATTTGTCGTGCATATGTTATCTTTTCTGCCAACTTCAAATCTTAAAATGTAGTTAAATCCATAGTTTTCAGACACCAGGATTCAACGTACATTTAACGACACTGTTATATATCACTTCCAATCTTCCTGCAATATGTTAATGCATATAATGCAAAATAAAAGCCAAACAAAAGACGTCAACAGCCTTTAGCCAGGCTTCTAATTGAAGTTAATCAAGATAATTCTAAATACTGAACTTCTTACTGTATCAGCTAACTTGTCTTCTGTATCTGATTACTGAGGGGAAAATGAAAATTTATGTGAATGTTCTGTATTTAAATGGAATTTAAATAAGTCACTTTTCCCTTTCTGTGCTGTTGTGATGCCGGTTACCAGTCTCTCAACATTGCTTTTTTCACATGTTTTTCTGTTCATGCTATAAGCTTAAAACCAAAATCACTTTGGGACAATGAAGTTCAGTACAGTTATATTTTGTTTTCAAATGCTTATTATACAAGATGCTGGTGTAATCCCACCAGCCTTTTTAGTATTCCAGTGTCTTGAATACTTGATTCATTTATACAAATTGACAGTTAGTTCTTTGAACTTGACACAGATTTTGGAGATCAGGCATTTTAGTGAGACTATTAGGGAACACTGAGAAGTAAGCCTATTGCAATATCCTTCCTTCTCCAGATAAAACTAAGACATCCTGGCTGGATGTTTACCAGTGTTATTACAGGACAAGGTATTTGTGTCTTAATTCTTTTCCTAGATTTGCCCACCCTACTTCGCCCTTGGTTTTATTATTCTTTTTAGGATGGCTAGAATAAACAGCAGAATTCACCTTTATGTTACTGACATGTGCTTTCAACATATAATTGCAACTAAATAGGTTCAAATAATCTAGGAATTCCGCAGACAATTACTACTTTTAGCTGAAATATGTAATAACAAATGAGGATGACGTATGCAATGGAATCTGATAGTAAATTCTGATAGTAAAATCTGATAGTAAAGCAGTTAGTTTCAGTGCTTAATTGATAACACTGGGGCTTGCTTCACTTCTGTGAGGTGTGGGAATCCGAGGTGCAGAGGTAACTGCATTCCATCAAGTTTCAGTCTAGACAGGCACAAGAGCATCACTCATCCTGTACCAAACAAGGAAGGCTAATCACCTTCTTAAAAGTGACCTTGCAGCTAAAGAATGTGCTGTGGTGGGCACACGGGAAGGCAAGTCAAGAAGAGCTCAGGGCGATCACCAGCAATACTCTTGCTAGATTTAAGGATCTTGACTTGGAAGGAAGCTATTTGGATTGCAGAATGTTGATTTCTTCTCATTTCATAGGAGTGGTGGTTTTTGAAAGAAATGGTTTAATGAAGTGCTGTACAGTTAATTATATTTGATTGAAGGAAAGTATTATCTAGTTGAGGTGGGAGGAAGTTCGAAGTACACTTTTACAGCAAAAAGTATTAGGAAATGCTATTAGAGACTCATCTCCCTCCTTTAATTGAAGAGTAGTAGAGTGAGCTTTGACTTTCAAACAAGGTTTCCAAAGAAAGGGCTTTTTTTTTTTTTTTTTTTTTTTCTTAAGGGGATGTATCTACTTCTAAGGCATATCAAAATGCAAAGGTAGAGTGTGATGTAGCACAAGCTGAGCCCTGTTTAATTAGTTTTGCTCCATTTGTTAGCTTGCTTTCTATGTAGACACTACCAGAATCAGTTGGGGAGGACTGCTGAGGGGAAGAATGGTGGAGCTATTGAGGAAAGTGTGGAAAGGTATTTTCAAGTTTTCTTGGTGATGTGAGGACAAATGGCGAGTAGCAGATGCCCCTTATAGCAGAGGAGGCACAAGCAGTGAAATGCACCTTGACAGCTTGAGGATAAATGTTAAAAACTCCCGAACAGAGAGATGTATAGTAACAGGATCGGTTCAGATGGAAACTAAATAGTTTGCCAGCTGCTTTGCTTTGATTGCCTGTGAGCATGCTCCTAACCTGCAATAAGTGTAAGATAGCTCTTGGAAAAGTTGTGAGCATGCATGCACATGCAAAGTTGCTGCAGAATGTTTGATGTACAGTAAATTCCCACTGTAACTTCATATTTTATCTCATCTGGTTTTGTGGACATCATTCCTTCTCCCTTGTCAATTGTTCTGCTTGAGCAGGAGACGATAATCCCTCCGCAGTTTAAGATCCAAGTGGAGCACTTGAAGAAGGGAAGCTGCAAACGTTGTATTTAGCAGAGGATGAGCATACCTCTATATTTTGTTTTCACTAGCAAAAGCAGAATTACCTAAAAGCAGAGCATTAAAAACAAACATAAAATCAGTCATATAAAACAAAAAAGTCATTATTGTAACTACCTGTCTGACCTTAATTCAGCTGCTTTGTGCATAATTGTGACAGTTTTTATGAAGTATTTTTCTCTGCAGGATATCTGCCTCAATTGGTGGAAAAAGGGGTAATTTCAAGTTCTTGCAGAGAATAGACTTTTGCAGTTGCAGACCTTCCTGCTTCTCTCTTCCCCTTGGATGCTGTCTCCCCCAATTCGGAGGTGGTTCTTCATGTGTGCTTCTTTCTTGATATTCTCTCTTCTTCATTTTCACTTATTCTGCTTATTTCAGTTATTGTAAAAAGACATTTTTATTTAAACTTGAACATTGCTGTTTTATGCATTTCTTCGCTTTAATGAAAAGAAACGAGTTGTATCATGTTACTAAAAAGAGATCTTTGGTAAGTGTTCAGATCAACTGGGATGCATAAAGGAAGTGCAGAAGCCTGAAGTTTATTCTTCCCTAAAGGAATGCTTAGCTTCCCTGACTCTTCTGGTATGCTTTCTAAAGTGGGGCTCTTTTATTTTTCTACTTCTGTTGTCTTGCAGAACACAAACTCTGAGAATCTTGATTGACAGATGACAGATCCTCTGTGAATATATAATTTGTTCTGGGGGAAATGCAGTGGGGTGACATTAGAGGCAGTATAGCACAGTCATTGCCTACATAAACTTGGCTCAGTATAGCCCATGAGAGGTGGCTCATCTACTAAACTTCTTTTAAACATGCATGAGCTTGAGTGAGTAATTACGGAAGTGATTTCAGATATATATTTAAATAATGCTTTTGGAAGAATCATATGAAGCTTTGGTTAGGATTTGGGGAGGGGGGCAGTTAGGATAAAATTGTGTGAAGGGCTATTCCAGTCATTGGGGAATATACAGGTTCCACGCCACAGATTTCCAAACTATTTCTTCTGTAGTGCATTTTATTAGAGGGTTCGAGGACTTTTGAAAGGCAAGCTCGTAATATGTTTTTTCACTATGTGTAGAAGAAGACCAAAATTATTCTGTGTTGTCAACTACTGTATGGGGGGGAGGGAGGGTGTGACAGTTCAAAAAGAAAATTACCATGCTCTCTTGGAGGCCTGTATCTAGTCATTAGTTTGATAGCAGATACCTTTCCTTGTAGTTCTGCTAGAATTATTTTGAATTCTCATCTTTGTGTTTAGAGTTGTATTGTGCAAGACTGATGAGATCAGGCTTTGGAAGTTAGCTTAGAACTGCTGTAGCCTTTGCTTGCTCTGCCCTTCCTATCCTTCCGTTTTTTATTCACAAAATATATACAAATGTGAATACAAAGACTGTCCTCATCTCAGATGTCGCCATTTGAGGAAAAAGATAAGAGTTCCTCTCTCCTGTCCCATACCTGGCATGTGGTAGCATTTATCCAGTTCTGTTAAGGAGCGCAGAAGACTTTTTTCAGCATATGATAATGAACCTCTCATAGCTTTAAGATAAACAGAATTAAACTAGAGTCAGAGTTAACTAGGTCTTTAGCAATGACACTCCTAGAGAGAAGCTCTTAAATTCCTCTTTAATGATCCACCAAATATTTGCTTTTGGTTATCAGGAGCTGACAAATCATACAGTGCTGTCTGTCTCTACAGATTCCTGTGCTTGAGTTAAATTGTCTCCAGTGCAAGTGATCACAGCAAGTAGCAAT
This sequence comes from Fulmarus glacialis, assembly GCF_000690835.1. Taxonomy (NCBI): domain Eukaryota; kingdom Metazoa; phylum Chordata; class Aves; order Procellariiformes; family Procellariidae; genus Fulmarus; species Fulmarus glacialis. The sequence goes on from NW_009231813.1 coordinate 14,668, forward strand.
GCCTAAGCAGCACAATCAAAATATGTTTGTGTGAGAGCTGCATCCCCTTTGCACTTACTAGTGGAAGCACCAGCAGCATTAAACACCAGCAGCTTAAATCTGGATCCCCTGACTGGCCTGCTGGTTCATGTTCAAGGCCTTACCTAATTCAGGCTTGCTATTTCTGTGTGGAACAGAAATAGATGCTTTCAAAGGTAAAGTTGCCTACTGCCCTCCAGGGCAGAAGTTGGCTTGGAAGCAGTATGCGGCTTTTGCTTTGAACCTGTGACGGTATTGAAGACAGTGCGTTGTTGCAAGCTGCAAACCCAGATATTTTGTGAAAGCAGCTGAGGCAAAAGGAAATAGTAGTTACGGCTGCTACATAAGACGAAGAAAGGAAATGGGAGCCTCCCTCAAGTGCGGCCGCTAAGCAAAATAGTTAAAAATAGCTGCTTTTTCCCTCTAAGCAATTGTCTAAGTTGCCATAAATGTTGTTGTTTCTTGGGAGCTGGAGACGAGTCTCATTCCCTGGATTTTCTGTTCTGAGACACCAGTTGTGTTTTGAGAACTTGTGCTGTGCACACCACTGATAATTGCAGTATAGATGTTTAAAAGAAAAAAAAAAAAAGAGGAAAGAAAAAAGCATTGAGGCCTAACTGTGATTGTAATGAGGAAAAGCATCAGAGTACTTACAAACTATACAGACAATGGATGGAAGGAGGACCATAGTGAGATGAAGTATCTCGCTGTTGCTTAGCATGCCACCAGCAAAGAGGAACAGATCTCTGGTTTGCTGGCTCCTGGTCCATTGTTGTCCACTTCACCATTTTGGGTTTCTTTCATTATGATCCCAAACTGGTGTTTTTTTGAGACATCTCCATAACTGAAAGCTGGTTGTGAAAGCATTGTATTTATTAAAACTACACTTACGGAGAAAAGTTGAGAAAAGTGGTGATATTATTGCAAAACATACAACTATTAGAGATACCGATTTTTTTAATGAAATTTTGTTTTCAGAAGGTTTAGAAAAGCGTTTATTAATTTCTTACCACTGTTAGCTGCTCTGTTTCAATTCTATACAAATAGTTCAAAAGAAAAACCATTTTTATTTGAAATATACTTTGGAGTGTTTTACCTTGTGTTTACCTTACTGCTGCTTGAATTCTTCTTAATTAAACTGAATTTTTTGTAATCATTTTGTAATCAAGTCTCAATTTCTTTGACTTGTTACCCCAAGCAGGCCACGGATTCCAAATATCTGGTTTTTTGTATCATCCACTCGTCCCCTTTGTCTGATTGAGCTGCTCCCGGGAAGTTTAATAAACAGCTAAGACAGCTGAACAAACGACTAAATGGTTTTTTTTGGTAGTGTGTACAATTGCCCAACTATGTGAATATATTTTTGTGATTCAGCAAAAATGTGGTGCTTATTTGGTAGGCACATGGTGGATATTCCTTATTTTAGATGACAGTGAATTTCTAATCTTAAGCTGTATCTATATCTAAATTAGCAAATTGAAGTGTCTGTACTCAGACATGCTTTCACTGCATTTCTTAGAAGCAGCAGTAAGCTAGAACATTCCCTATGTAACCTTTTTTTTGTTTGTTTTCTTTCAACAGTGAGTGTCCTTGTTTTTTTATGGCAAGAAAAAACAAAGTGTAGGGACATGAGCACATTGCTGAAATTTCATTACTCTTACTTCCTTTTTTCATCTTTGTGTATTTCCTTTGTGTTTTTTCACTTTTTTTTCCTCTCTTCTGTCAAATGTTCTCCAAGTGCGTGGTCTGCTTGGGTAGGAGAGAGAAGAGGTAATTTGAGCCTTAGCATTATCCAATTATGTTGCTGGAATGTTTTGGTGTCTAATACTAGTTTATGTAAAATTACTCTGAGCACTGCCTTCCCTGTAGATTTTAAGGAACTCCTAGACACAAGGGACATTTAAACAAGCATATGAAACCCTAAGAGTGTTTTCTGTTAACTTTCTTTGAAGCTATTCATTTTTCACATCTCAAGTAGTGAGTTTAGTGTGAGGGAATCCAGTGGACTACTATCTGAGAATCAATGAAAGTGGATTATATGGGTTTACTCAGATATTGCCAGTTTCTCAGCACAGTTTGGTGAATTTTAAGCTATATATACTATGATGAAACTTGAAGGTCGTTGTGGCTATTTTTTTCTTGTAATCAACTGATCTCCATTCCCTTCCTATTTGTAACAAGCCATTATTTTTGCTAATACTGAGCTTTGTAAGTTTTCTTAAGGCTCATTGTGTGTGTGAGAGAGAGCAGGATGATTATGGTCTTAAAATTAGTGACTTTGGAATTAGGAGACAATTTTATGTCATTTTTGGACAGTTGGAACTTTTAGCACCCAAGTTCCAAAAAGGAGATTGTAGTGTTATTAAATTCCTGAACTAAAATACGCTAGTTGCCAAACCTTACACTATTGCCGTATTAAAACCATTATGAATGGACCATCGACACTGAACTATAGTTTCTTTACTGTGGGAGAAACGTTAACTAGGTGTAGATTTCAAACTGTATTAATGAAAAAGTACAGTAGAAGTAAAAGTGTCGAAATCTGTTGCGGCATACAGATGAATAGTGGATGAAGATAGAAGAATGTATGCTATAGTATTGGTTCATATGTGAAAAGGCAAGAGATTTAACAGAAAAGGTTATTTCAATAATTTACTGCTTGGAAGCACAAGAAATGCTAGTGAGATGCAAGAATGCTGATAACATAATTGGATATGATATAATATATGATATATATAACATAATTGGATATTGGATTGGATATATGATATATAAGAAACTTTTTTCCTTACTAATTTTCCTCTGTGGCTGAATGGCTGAAGCTCTAGGCACTAGACTGGTGTGAAGAATGAATCCTCCTCACAAGAGCTATGTAATAAAGATCTCTTTAAGCATATGAAAAAAAAAAATTGAATTAGTCGCTGGAAAAGGTTGGTCAGAGAAGAATTGTTTTCTGCTTAGAAGTCTTTGTAGATTTCTTAGTAGTTGACTTTTGATGTTAGCCTGACACATGCACAGAGTTTGTGCATAATTACCTGCCCCTGCCATAGTATATGAACATGTTCCTTCTCTCAGCTCTGTTTCCCTCGGATGTAGTTTTGTTTGGTACCAAACACAGAAGAATCTGCAGAGAACCAGTATATTAATTAAAAATACATTGTGTCTTACCATTTTTGTTTGTTGATGTAATTCTGTAAATACTACTGAATACAAATATAAGCTAGCCATTGAAGTAGCTGAGTTGTCTCTTAAAACCAGACATTTGTAGCATTGGAATCTCTCTGTTCAGTTAAATATGAGGACTCCATGTAGTCCTTTCTCATGTGAAAGATTAAGCCTTGCCCAGGGATGGGCACTTTCTTTAACGAAACGTCTGTAAGCTTTTGTTTTCTTTAAAACAAATATTGCCTGCTACTGCTATCCTCACAAATGCTAAAGAATAATAGAATTCTTAGTCTGTATTATTCTGAGTGCCAGGTAACAAGCAGGGCTTATATCCTGGTGAGAAAGGGCTGTGTTATCTACTCATTTTTCTGTTGAGGAATTGAGGCACAAAAAAAGAGTGGCTTGCCTCAAATCGTCTTTGCTTGTTTTTAGTGGAATGCTGGTTGAGTTCTGCACTTGTAGGCTTGTCCTGTAGCCACTGGATGATTCTTGTACCCCCAGTTCTCCCCAGATGATTTCATCCTATGGGATAAGAAGTGATTTTTAGTTTCAATTTGGAAATTGTTGCTCATCTTGTTTGGTTCCATAAATGTGCATCGCTAGAAACTTTAGAGTCTGTATACGTTTGCAAAGACTTTCTCCCTAGAAGCGTTGCACCTTCTTCTGTAATGCCCATTCTCCTATACCACGTATCGTATCTTATGAGTATCTTTGGATGAATTAGAGGAGCATTTAATGATGTTCTTAAAATTTTGAGATTTGATGCCACTGATTACGGGGTACAAAGAGTCCTAAGGAAAAAGAGAAAATACTGAAAAATCAGTCTTACAGGCTGTCTTGCATCCAGATACCTTGGTGAGAGCTCCCTGCAATAAGGATATGGAAGCAATTAATTTAAAAAAAAAAAAAAAAAAGAACAACCCCAAATCCAAAACTTTATATTTTGAAAACAAGATGTCATTAAAAAGAGAGAAATCTCTAGCTGTATGCTTTGAACCTAGCAGTTTATTTCCTACTGTTTCTTACTACAATAATATTTTTTCCCTAAGCGCAACATTGTGACCAGAACCATAGAATGAATGCCAGGTACCTAGAGGGTGAGCAAAAAAAAAACCAAAAAACAAAAAACAAAAAACAAAACAAAGAGAGAGAAAAGGAAAAAAAAAAGCAGAGTTGCTCTTTATTGGAGACTATAAGTGTTTTCAGTCTCTTTTCTCTGTTTCAATTGTATCTTCTCCCTGGCTTTTGATCTTTTCATTTGGTTTTGTCCTCCTTTGCTTTTGTCTGCTTCTCTGAGCAGTGGCAGCTGCTTTCTCCACTGGCCTGTGTTCTGTCTTCTCTCTGCTTTTCACATGTTAGCATTCTTAGTATTTTGGTTTCTTCCTATTTTGTGTGCTCCTCTGGCAAGAGCAAGGAGCTTAGGAGAGAGTCGTGCTTTTAGTTCCAGTTTTACCAGAGTAGGTGCTTGGCTGCTGGAGGAGGAACTGAAGGTAAATTCACCTCAGCTCATTTATGAAGTAGCTGAGCGCATTTGTACCTGCCTATGGAAGCAGCATGTGCAACAATCCAATGTCCTAGAGAGACTGTAGAGCATGTCCAGCGCTGCTGGTCTGTGAAAAACTGAGTTTCCAAACTAACAACCTCTTCTGAAGTTTTTCAGAGGCCTATAATTTTGGTACTTTGTCAAGAAAATGAGCAATCCTCCCTCTATTCCCCTTCCACTTCCCCAAAAGAAAAAAAGAGCTAGCCGCAAACCAACCAAAAGCCACACCCTTGGTATGAGGCAGCCCGTCTGCCACATCTTAAATTCAGCTTCTTCCAGTTTTAGAACTTGTCAACAGAGTACTTTCAAAAAGTATTTTAATATGGACTTCACAAGCTATTTTTTTCTAGTCTTACTCTTAGGCATGACAGCATCATTTTAACAGAATCTGATTTTCACTTCTAAGTAAAATAGTAGAAAAACACTTGCTGTATGAAATCTGTGACCACACTGATAGTTTGGCAAATGTCTTTAAGCAACCGAAAATAGAGTTCTTCTAAGATGTGTCAGATCCTTAATTACAGGCAGAGTTCCAGGCTTGGCTATAATAAATATAATTATTCCCTCCCCTCTCAATTTAAATTAAAAGTAAGTAAATAAAAATAATGTCAACCCAACTGTCCCTCAATGCTGTCCTTAATTGGCTAACATTGAAAAGATGGTTAACAATGCAATTAGTTTAGAAGAGGTCCTAAAACTTGAATTTCGGGTTATGTAAATGAACATACTGAGCTGAAATAATGTGAAGATAAACTAGAACAGGAGTACTTGTGGTGGTGGTTAGTTTAACAAAACCAAATCATGATAAAAAGCCAATGACAAATCAGACCTAGTGTGTTAATGCAAATATTTATAACCTATTTGACCTGAATTGCCATCATATCTTCCATAGTTTTGCAATGTTGATGAGAACTTTACTTCTGCTTGAATTTGTTTTGTAACATTAATAATAAATTAAAAAAAAAGGAAATACAATACTCAGTAAAATAATTTCATGGAGTTTGCAGGGAGAAATCTGTAACTCCTGGCAAAAACTTTTTGAAGATGATAAGCAAGCACTGCATTATCTAATGATGGAGAATTCACATCACTGCTATTCTGCAGCTTGTCCCCGCTCCTGATGATTCTCAAAGAAGTTGCCGGCTGTAGAGGATGGTATTCTAGCAACTGCTCCGTCTTGCTTTCTGCTCTGTAAGCAGAAGGACTTGTATTCAGATGAGTGTTTTTAATGGATCCATTCACAAGTTACATGTCTTCATGCAGAGCATAAACTTCTTCAGAGCTGCGCGTGCTCCGAGTTTTACAGTCGTGCTTTCAAATAACAAAACCTTACATCTCTGTGGAGAGAGATTTTTGCGTTCTCTCTCTGGGACTGCCCCAGTGACTCAAACTGTGTGTTTGACAACCAGTTTTACATATGAAGGATTGTTCTAAAGGCCTTACTCCTCCTTTAAAGGAGGAGTAAAAGTTTTTTTGTCATCATTCCTCTTGTGAAGACAATGGTATGGTTTTTAATGGCTTACGCAGGTGAAGGGGTGCAGCTGGCTGGCGTGGATGAGGTACCTCCTTGCCCCCTCCATATTTTTAAGAGCCTGCATGAAGCAGTTTAGTTTTCCAAGGGAGCCAGCAAGAGGTTTGATGTTTCCTAGTTGACTTGAGACTGTTTTCTCTGGGCATGAGACGTGATGAATTTTAAAAGGAATATGAGAGACTGGCTCAAAGACACAGAGTGGGGAATTGGTTCAGAGTGCCCCCTCCCCTTGCTTTATCAGTGTACTCCATTTGAAGCTTACAGTGGCTGTGTTGAAGTAGTTACTCTTCTTGGAGGGGAGTTTCATCCCCATTTTGATTAAACATATTTGGTGGTTCCCGCAGCAAGCAGAGACTTGCTCCAGGTCTGCCAGACATTGCCTAAGGGCCACTGATAGAGCTCTGGCTGTTGGGGGGGGATTCTGGTAAGCGGACATTTTGACGCTCATTTTTTAAATTCCCCGATGCTGCAGTTCCAGTCACTGCTTATGATGAAATCATGTAACCAGTAAATTATTTACAGAGGCAGGGCTAGATTGGCAGAGGTGCCCTCATTGTGAAGTGAAAGCTCCCTAAAGCAATGAAACAATAGAGAGTAGAATTGGAGCAGAATTTAAATGAAGTAAAGATTTTGTGGCAGCCAGCCAGAAGGCCAGGTTGGATTTTCTGAAGTACTGGCTGGGTTTGTCTTCATAATCTGATACTGAAGCCCTGGAAGCTTGTACAGCTTTCTGTTTTTGTCTCTAAGGTGACTAAAATGTGTGATTGTTGTAGCATCTTCTACTTCTAATAATTGCTACCGTGGTTTTGCTTATCAAGAACTTGGAAGAGATTCACAGATTCTCTTAAATATTATCAGCAAGGCTGGAGAGGCAAGGTCGCTTCAGTTCAACTCAAGCTCATTTAGAAACTGGGTATGCTGACCACTCTTGGTATGGCTGAAATATTGTATTTAAAACAACAACAACAACAACGAAACTACAGTCCTCCCTCTCCACCTCCAAACCTGCTCCCACCCTCCACACCCTGGGCAAAAACCTGACTGAGAACAGACTTGTTAGCAGATTAAAAAGTTCTGTTGTGGATAGATTACATAGGCCTCCCAGGTCCCTGTTCGGTCCATATCCTCGTCTGAACAGAACGCGGGGCAGAGGTAGCTGGGTGTCTGGATGGGTATAAGGGAGAAACCCAGCAGAAAGAAACAACTATATTTTAAGGGAAATTTCAGAACAGCGTAAATTTTAGTATCTCATGTATTCTTGCTGCTTTCAAATATTCAGTTACCACAAACTTCAACTTATTATCTAATATCCTTACTGGCTTTAGGTTATGTCAGTACATCTTTAAAAACAGTCTGTGGAAGTTTTTAGGTGTGTAAGTGAAGTTAACTTCAAGATGAAATATTTAACAGTGTTTATTACTATAACTTACTTGCCTATTTTTACAGGGTTTATAGTGATTATGGGTATGATACATTTTCAGAAGTTTTGTGAAGCTGACAGAAATTAGTTTTGAAGGTTGTTCCCCCCCCCCCCCCCAATGGCTACTGAAACATGCAGACAAACTCTTCTGGACTCTCTAAATATTCTTCATAAACAGTAATAGATATCTTGCCTTGTTTTTCTAATCCTTAACTATTTACTGTGATTTCTTTATGATTTCATTAAAAGCAAGCCATTATCCCACAGGAAACAGTTGGTTTCAGAGCTAATATATACAACTGGAAGAAATAATACTAATTTTTTCTGTCTTGTCATGGCTCATGTTTTAGATAATGCTAGATAGTCCATTTTTGAACAATTCTGTGGAACTTACCCTGTCATGAGTGGATTACTCAACTTTGTCATTCTTAACAGCTGCAACTGAGCAGTGTTCGTTGAATATATACAAAACTAGTGCATCATAGCTAGAAAATACTTTAAATCCTTTCAGCTGCAGATAGGCATCTGGTGGGACAGAATCTCTGCATTTCAGTGGTTGAGAAATGTGATCTCTGTTTCTGATGCTCTTGTAGCAGGTAGGGCAAAGCGAAAACTTCAGGACTGGTATGTAAGCTAGAGAGCTAACTGGAAGCAAAGGTTAATTTTCACTTGTCATTAATTTGATGCAGAATGGTGCTTGCCAGGGTCAATGCTAGCATCGTGATTTGCAAATGGTGTTACACCTTCACCATTCATACCATTTTTGTTGTAGTGAGCAGTTTGTGTTGGTAGAACAGGCTCATTGTTACCTTGAAAATAAAGTAGCGCATGAGGTAGTTTTCATATACAATTCTAGCTGCACTTCTTTTCAGTAGATCAGTTTTATCCAGTTTTTTTTCCCTTTTTTTTTCTTTTTCTCCCACCCTCCTCTCTTCCCGCTCCCTTTTTTTCATTTCAGGGCAAATAGACATAATTTCTCTATGGAGATGGTATTTAATGTGGTTTTAAAGATTCCATATAAATATGTAACCATGAATACAGAATTTGATTTTTGCACGTGGTTGCTTTTTAGAAAATGTCTGCAAGTAATCATAGCTGAGGTTTGGTCAGTAGGTGCCTTTTGAGGTAGGGAGAGGCAGAAGAGTACTTACAGTTCTTTTCTTTCTTGTCCCCGGTTATTTGTCACATTCTGGCAAGGGTCTTCCGGAGCTAGGCAGAAGACTGCAGTTCCTGGAGCTGATGATTTAGGCATCCTTCTACAGCAGCAATCCATTAGGAGACTTTCCTGCTCCTAGCTATGTATTCCTTCCTCTTCCTTGTACTCATCCGGAACCCGTCATTAAGCAGCTTTAAGTCACTAACCTGGCAGAAGTTTAAGTAGTGTGTTTGTGGGGCTACTGACCTAGTTTTCTGCCAGACTGATGAGTTACAGCAGCTCGTGGGGGGCTCCTGCTGTGGGTCAGCTCTGACACTTTTTAACTAGTGGGAGTGTGCAGCACTTTTGTACCATGCTTTGAAATTTTCAACGTTACTGGCAGTTATTCTGAGAAGGAAATTTAGCTCTGCCTGCTCACTGTATTTATTCAGGAACTTCAGGGCTGTTGGATGTTGAAACAGTATCTCTGTACGTACTTAGCTTCTGCGAGTGACTAGGTTCCTTAATAACACACATCTATATCCTATTTTACATTTAAAGAACCTGTGACCCTTCCCTCTGCTGCAGAATGAAGAAGAAATATTTCTTCTTTCATGTTCTTGGACCAAAGTGTCATAGCTGGCTGTCTAAACTGACCCCTTAAAACATGCATGGACATAATTTATGTCTGTTTGTAAAGCATGGTTCTTCTGAATGAGATGAATGACTGTAACAACGTAGAATATTATAATGCTATAATTGAACATTTCAAATGTGAAACTTATTGTGGAATTTTGTAGAATAATTTAGTATTTATGTGATGTGCAAAATGGCTTACAAGGTGTAAGCAGACAAAAGAAATGCTTAGTAGTGCAAGATCTGGCTGATTAACTAGATAAGTTTGTAAGAAACAAATTTTTAAGACTTGCAGAAAAAAGTGCATCGGTTGCTGTGTGTTTTTCCTGTAACAGCTAATCTTCAAATCTGAATTTCCTTCATCTACAGATACATTCATTTGCCTTCCAAGCTGAAATATGTGCCTGCTTATTTTTTCATATTTTAGTAACCATTTATGTTAAAAGTAGATTGAAAAGATGTTATAAGTGATCAAACACCTTTTTATCTTTCATTATTGTCAAAGTTCATTCTCATAAAACTAATTTAAGGTCATTTTGTTGTGATACAGTGCAATTGTCTTGCTTCGTAATCTGTCTTTATACATCAGCTCTGTTTGAAACTCTCCCTCTTCACAGTGCCTTTACCTTATCTTAGAGGAAGACCTGAGATGTTTGCATTGGACTACAGCACAAGTAGTCTTGAATTTCATGGATGCTTGTCTACAAGGAAAGACAAGTCTGATTATTGGCAACACTTGAAATTCCAAAGTCCACTGGTATTTGTCCAGGTCATTAGGAGTGAAGTTACTCAGGGTCAGCACAAAGAAGAAAGTAACAGATTTACTGCTAAGAAATGGCTCGGAAATGTCAGTGCAAAGTAATTACATGCAGGAAGCTGTATGGGAATAGGAAGTCCGAAAAGGCCAAAACTGGCAAGTTGTAAGATTTGGGGAGAATCCAGACACCTGTGACTAGCAGGCCCATTGCTGATTTTTCTTTTCAACTTGAGTGATGGTTGCCCAACAATCCGGATCTGGTTTTTGGTATTTTGGTGTGGGTGGTTTCCCCTCCCCTCTCCCCCTCTCCCTGCCCAAGCTGTATGGGAATAGGAAGTCCGAAAAGGCCAAAACTGGCAAGTTGTAAGATTTGGGGAGAATCCAGACACCTGTGACTAGCAGGCCCATTGCTGATTTTTCTTTTCAACTTGAGTGATGGTTGCCCAACAATCCGGATCTGGTTTTTGGTATTTTGGTGTGGGTGGTTTCCCCTCCCCTCTCCCCCTCTCCCTGCCCCCTAATCCAATTAAATTTTAATGCGGAGTGTGTATGGATGTCTAATTTCTCTGGGACAGCTTCCATCATTCATAGTTACTGAAATAATGAATGTTTTCTCTGTAGTTTATTTAAAGGGATCTTCAGAGAATCTCTTTGCATATTCTATCAAAATATATGCAAATTGACTACCCACAAGTCCATTCACTGAGCTATCAAATATGTATTAAAGCACTTCAAAAGAATTGAGCCAAGTGAAGATTTTACGTCCTGAAGTGTTATCAGGAACATAGCAGATTCTTCCTATTTCTCATTTCTTTAAGAGGAAATTTGGAATTTCTTCATCTATTGGTGGACATACTTGGTAGTGGGTTGCTGTGAAATAGGTGGTGTTGCCTTTCAGCTCCATAGAGGTTGAAAAATGAAGTGCTGTGGAATTTACTCTGCAAAGGTTTAGTAGTTTACTCTTCTTCGTACGATTCTATATTGTCATTACTCAATACAGGACAAGGTTACAGCTTAAACTTCTATAAAATTCCCATAAACCCACTGTGACAATCAAGTAAATGATTTTAAGAATAATTTCCCCATGAAAAAGTTCTTGGTTTTAATTCTTGGAAATGTGGATGGTATCACACAGTGGGATACTGAAACAATCGGCTGACAACGACATTGACTCTGTTTTTTCTCAGTCAGCATTTGGCAAGCACAAATTTGTATTTCAGTGATCTGACCATTGACTCCGAAGTATTGGTTTCTTTGCATTTGTAGATTGCTTACACGTTTGATTTGCTTTTGAAGGAAGCAATGAAGCCTAGAGTGCAGTTCTGTGACAGTTGAAGTTGATCTAAACCTTGAGCTGCCAGGGACCACCTTTCTTGACTTCCACCTGCCTCGCATCTGCCCTGCTAGCCAGTTGACCTTGCCTTCTCTCCCCTGCCGGTGCCAGTGCTTCAGTGTGCAGTGAGACCCTTCAGAGAGCTGACTTTTCAAAACTAACCTCCCCCCGCTCCCCCAGTTTTGTTTTTTCCCCAGATCGTCTCTCTGAATTGGTTCACTCTGCAGTTTCATGAGTGTCAGCTCTAGCTCAAGAGAAACAGTAGTAAGTAGGGGAGGGGAAAAGGCAAAATGGTGCTAATCCTACTTCAGTTTGGTTAAAGAGGCGGTGTAATGGCCCCGGGAGAGAAAGAGAGAATTATTCCTGGATTACTGAATAATAGGGTTTCTAGAGTTATTGAGCAGCTGATTAGAAAAAATCTTTGTCTAACCACAAGTGGTCCATGGAGCACGTGAGAATCGGTGGTTCACAACTGATGTGTAAAAACCATATTAAACAATTTAAAACTGCATTGCCTCAATTAAAAGCTTAGCTTAAAGGTTGATGTTTTGGGAACTTCTTGTCTAAAGAGAGAGAAATGTCTTTCTTTCATCCTCTATTCCCATTGGTAGTTTCCGTGATTTATAGGAGAAGGAGATTCGTTTAGAGCTTGATTATATTGTGCTTTTTAGTGAGCTTTGGGGCAGACCTTTTCTGCAAGGAAAAAGGAACTGGATAGGTTTGAGCTGGTTTTATGTGATACACTGACTTTCGTTATCATCTTTTGAATTTCTGCAGTGATTTCTTTTCTTTTTTTTTTAAACTCTGTTTCTGTCACTGGGTAAATAGCAAGTGGTGGGAATGCGTAAGTGTTGTTTTTTCTTTTTTTTTTCTTTTGTTTTATTTTAAAGGACCCATTTGTACTTGAGAAGCATTGCTTTGTGGTGCTTCCCAGTCCTTCTCTTTTGTTTCATGTGGGCCTCCCTAGAATGCTTAAATATGCTAATCCCTGGCAGCAGAAGGGTAAAGGCTTTTTAAACTTTTTGGTTTTGTGAGCCTTTGGTTACTTAAGATAATACGAAAATGTAAATAATAAAGATATGTAAATGATGTGCATAATTATTTGCTACAAAGTATACTGCAGACATAGATTGCTTTTGAAAGACTTCTAGAATAAAGTGGGAGAGATAGTAAGATAGTAGGGAGACATTTAAACAGCAAACTTGCAGAGCTCTGATGAACTGTTTCTAGCTCTGCTACTGAATCATATTTGATGTCTTTTAAAGTGATAGGTGATGAAAAAAGCTAATATTGTTGCTGTTCTAAAAAACTACTTGTTTAAATCAAATGGTCAGTACAATTTTATATAAGCTTATACTTAACCGATTTATAATTTAAAGATTTCCTACTGAAGAGTTGATTGTGGCTACTTTTTTTTTTTTTTCCATTTAATCTGTTGCTCCTTTTTGGATTATTTGGTAAAGTGATAGCTGCCTTATGGACACAAGCTGTTACTCTGTGGTTTTGCATCATGTTTGGATAAGCTGTAAGCATTACATACAGAAGAATGTGCAAGTATTATCTTAAAAACTTGAGATTTTAAGAAAGTAATTTACATTTATGAAGAAAATGAGGGATTGATACAAACTTACTTGATGCTAGACAGCTTTATGGTTTTTAGAGATATTAGTGTGAGACAGAAAAAAGTGAAGGAAATAACGACTATTGACTTTCTCACTGTATTTGTGATCTATTGCAAACTTGCTAAATATCAGGTTCAAAATCATAATTCCTTGGGGCAGATACAATGGAAAATTAATGACTCCTTAATGTTAAACACAAAGTTAGGGATATGCTTATGTTCTGCTGAACACTGGCCTTGAATGTTAAGCCAAACCAAGACATCTATCTTGTGTTCATAATAAATGGCTTGAATTTGCATAAAGTCAGATTTTTCTTGGTGCTTAATTGCTTTTGTATAAAGTAATGCATTATAATGGACTTTTATACAGTTGGATAATTCTTTTTTTTATGTGAATTTGTAGTGAATTATGGACATTTTTAACAGGAGCTTACATGTACTAAGGCTATAATTGTCTATTCCAACCCTGGAGAAAGATGTCAATCTTTTCAAGATTGAAGGAGGTCATTGCTAGCAAAATACTTTGTTGTTGTTTTTAATGCAAGCTATTTCATGCCATTACCTTCCTGAAAAGAATATTGATTAATGCATTAAAGGGTATTGAATTGCATTTAAAATTTCAAATTGCTTGACATCCATATTTGCATTTTAGTTGGGTAAAGCCCGTTGTCACTTTTCTATGAAAGCTGTGATTTGATACAGTTGGTTTCTTTTCAGAGACTGTTGATACATATGTGCAAGGTGGAACAGGATGATGAAAAGGAGAAATATTCAATACATATCTGCGGAAGAAAAATTTCTGGAGTTCTTCTTTTTTTTCTTTTTTGTTTTTTTTTTTTTACACAAAATGCTATAATCTCTGACTTGGAGAGTCCTAAGCTGCTGATGCTTAGAAGCCAGAAAATTGTACTGGAAAATATTATATGTTTGTGTGTCTAACATCTGAAACTGGTCAGTATTGGAAATCATCCAAAAAACATATGCAACGTAAGTGTAGGGTTCCAAAAATATTCTACTCTGTCACTGGCACCAAGTGAATAGCTGGAGGGAAACTAATGTAACAGCCTGAAACCTTTTCATACCCTGAGCAGTGAACTAGCTGAAATGCCTTTTAACCAGAGGGATAATCCTTGTAAATTATGTGCATTGGGTCATTGGCAAAAATCTTTTGAATACTGAAATAAATACTGAAAATAAAGGTCTTCTGATGATTTTGCCCATACATTAAGAATGCTGAGAGGTCAGTGTTGCGCGTTTTCCCTGTCTACTTCATGTTAAACTATGGATTTGTGCTACGAAAGAGTGGTGGTACAAATAAATAAGAAGTGCAATTTTCAAAAGTGCACAGTTGCCCCGTGAGGAAGGAAGACGTGGAAGGTGAATGGCTTAACCTGAAGCCTCACCCGTACGGTGTGGTTTTTCACTGTGTTGTCACGTAGGCACTGGGTGCCATCCTGCCTGCAGTGGGGGAGGTCCAGTTTCCTTGCAGCTCCTTCGCTCTGCTGCTGCTGATCCTGCTGCTTTTCTGCTTCATTACCCTGATGTGGGCATTGTTGATGCCTTTTCACTCTCAGTCCCTCAGTCTGATTTAAAGGCTACTTTAGTGTATCTAAAGGAAAAGGTCTTTCACCTCCTTCTCTCTCAAAATATAGCCTGCATAGCAAATATTCAGTGGTGTGATTATGGAACTATGTTCAGCTGCACCGTTACAAAGGCAGATTTAAATGAAATCCAGACTAAAACTTTAGTCCAGTTTGGTGAGAAAATGATAAATGGAATAACAGGTTTTTCATGATAGCAGCTTGCTAAATTACAGGTTGCTAGATATTGTTAAGAAGAGCAAACAATTCCGTCTCCTCCGTGCTGTTAATTATGCAGAATCAGTGTCTCTTCTCAAATATCCTTACATACAAATCCTTATTTTTGCATTTCACTGGTGCTAATTTGTATATATTTCATAGTCTGAAATTAACAAAGTGAGATGATGATGTTAGTGCAAACCTTTTCTTCAATACCATATGGTGGGTTGCTAATTCAATTTAAAGTTAGTGCTACCTAATAGACAGAATCATTATTTGGGTATAAATGTGGTTTTACATTTCAGCTGATAGCGGTGTTATGCACAAATTGAAATATAATTTGTGATTAATGTAGGAATGGATTGTCACAGCAGTGGTAACCTAGATAGAGCTTTACCACTTTTGGGTGGATGGACTTCATAAATGCTGCCTTCCGGCATCCTTTTTTTTTTGAACACTTTGCCCTCCCTTCTTGTATTCTTGTCCACGCTCCTTTGTTTGCTCATCAGATTTCCCACACCCTGTTTGTGCTGTTACTACTGTATTTAATTAAATGTTTTGCCTTTGCAAAATTATCCAAATGCAGTGCTTCATTGAACAACATGCTATGAAATGCCTTTCATAGGAAGCAAAGTCTTCTTGCCAAGTGTCAGCTGGAGAGACCTGCACCCCCCTTCCATCTCTCCCAGCAGTGGGGAGACATTAGGTGTTACCCATAGCATTTATTACAACCCCCCTTTGTGCTTGTTAAAGCTCGTCCACATCTTTTATTAGGTACAGTCTCTTGCTGTACTTACCTAACAACGTGAAGCACATGAATCTGGTTCCCCTGTTCAGTTGTACGTGATCAAGCAGTAATCTTCTCCCTTACCTTTTGGAAAAGCTTGCTCCATTTGGACGAGGCTTGCCTGGGTGGAGAGAGCAAGTGCCAGTCCTAACCTAGGATTTACTTGGTATGTTCATTAGATATTACAAACAGAATGAAGCCATGTGTTTTAATGTAAGCTTTGAAGAGTAAGTGCCTTTGCTAAATACTGTATACTTACTGTGTATGTATAATTCATGTGTGTAAAACAAAAGACTTAGGCTGAGAACTGCTTTCAACATAAGATGGTGAAGGGAGTAAACTTCCTACATGTTAATTTTCAGCTCGGACAGTGCTGGCATTGAGCCCAAGAAGAAGGGATTCTTCATTGGTTCGTTGCTGATAATTTACAATTTACCGAAGTCACACTTTTCAGATGGAACTTGGCTGCCAGTGGGTTCTGAACGTATGGTTTCATGCAGGGTGTCTCCTGTGTGTGAGTCATCTTTTAGAAAGGAAATGTTTTGGGCCTTGTTAGCAAGGGTTTGGGTTATACCCTGTAATATGATAGTAGGTCAAACTCAATTAAATTATAATTTTAATAAAGTTTGCAAATTATTGTAGAGAAAAGTGATATTTCTTTCCAAATAAATAAAATCCTGACCCAAACAGGAAAATCCCACTGTGTAACTAGATAAGAGAAAGCACTTTCTGTGCACAATTCGTTATATTCTGGCTAATTTTTTTTTTTTTTTTTTTACTAGAAACTGAGTGTAGAGCAGAAACTGCTGTCTATTATATAGTTAGGTTGTACTGTAATCTTTTTGTTTGTTTGTTTAAAAACAAGCTGTAGTCGGTCAGAAAAGGAAATCATCTCAAATGTGGATATGAAGCATGAAAATTATTGTAATTTAACAAATGTGGAAGTATGAGTGGACATTACATTCTCAAGCAAATTAGATTGAGTAGTGTCACTAATGTATTATTGTGGTGTTTCTTTAGTTGAGAACTTCAATACTTGTTTAAAGGAAGAGTCTCCTGTTTTCTTGTAGAACTTGGTTCCTGTCGTAGTGATTTGCCCTATCAGTGATGCTTAGAAAAGAAATCAGAACTTGACTACTACTGATCTGCTCCCCCCTCCCCCCGCCCAATATTACATAGGTAGCTGGATTTCTAACAATTTAAATTAGAGGGGTTTCTTTTGCATCAAGTGTTAGCTGACTTGAATAGCACTATATATAAACTTTGTTAATTGTTATAATGTATTAGCGCTCACGTTTCTTCGAGAAGAGTCAAAGTGACGTTGGATTAGCTCAGATAAAGTCCGGGGTATACGATATTCTACCATGTCTGTTTGTCTCTTTATTTTGAAAGTAAAAGCCGTGCTGTCAGGCGCAGCTTTGCCCGTGGTTCGTGTCTATTTGATGAAGGCTGTTTGCGGTGCTGGAGAGGCGTCTGCAGTGCCGGGGAGTTGCCAGGACCTCATTAAGTGCAGCTTGGACCAGAGCCAGGCATTCAGGGCAGGGGAGCCTCAGCATTTTCTCTCCCAGCGAAGAGAAGCAGTTCAAAAAGGGAGGGGAAGAAAGAAAAGACTCCTTCACCCATCAACTGCTGTGGTTTATTGTGCTAAAGGGGTTAGCTAAGTTCTTGGAAATAAACTTGGGCCGTAACTTCTGCTAGCTGGTGTAGGAGTTGAATGTGTTCCCTCCCGTCCCTCGCCTTTTTCCTTTGCGTTAGTGAGACACAATAACTGTAACAGGACGTTCAAAGGTCTTCCTCAAAGTAAAATTGACTTCTCTTGTGCTATATTCTAATCAAATGAGAAATAATGTATGTTAGAGGTGTAAACATCGCACCTTAGAAAAATATGGTCTAGTTTTCACATTTCCCATTCTTTGTGAGCTGTAAATTATTTCCTAAAAATAAATATTTCATTCCATTCCTTTTCTTAAACAATAAATGATTGAAATCATAATTTCTATAAGGCATAAAGCTATTTTTTCGCTAATATTAAAAGTATATTCTCTATATCAGTTATGGGAAAACTTCATGTAATTTGTAACTTTTCTGAAATATTCAGTAACTGAGGCAACTGTGTTTTAAGAGATCAAAAAAGAATGCTTTTTGAAATGAAGTTCTGCTAGACAGAAGGATTTTCAACTCTGATGCCACTTTTTTTCTTCTGTATTTAACCTATGATTTTGTTCTGGATAAGATTTAGGGCTTTCTGAAAAACACTAGCTCTGAGCCGCACCAATATAAAAAGCTTTTCATTTAAGTGCTACCCTGCTGAACAACTAAGATGCAAAACTGTGCCGTGAGATATCTTTGCAAAGACAACCCAGAGTAATTTAGTGTAGCTGAGCCATTGTAACGTTAATTGGTTGTAGCAATGGATTGGGCGAGTGTGTTACTTGGATGTGTCTGAATCGGTCTCTTCTGTCTTTCTCTTGTATTTTTACCCAAAAGTGCCCAAAGAGATTGAAAGGGGGGCAGAGGGAAGCATGAAAATGAGTTACAACCTGCTGCCAGCCAGGGCTGTCAGCTGTGAGAGGTACTATTTGCTCATGTTAGCTGACTTGTTTTGCAAATTTGCAAAACCAACTCTCTTCCAGACTTTTCTTTAGAAATTACAGTCTCCTCATCAGTTTAATAGTTTATTTAGGAAAATGATGGCATTCTTAGCACAGCTGGAGAAACCTCTTCTACCTGAAGAAATAAATGGTGGCTTTTGTTGATGGTTGTACCGGGTATATGGCAAAATTTATACAGTGATGTTTTCTGTTTTGAGAACAGAACCTGATAATGAGTCAGAATATTCATAAAACTAACACATGGCCCCTCAGACTCCCCAGGACTTGCGATTTCAGCAAAACCCCTTTGTGGAGATGCGGTAGACAGACTGTCATGCAATTTACTGTTTGAGACCTGTAGTTACCCTTTTGTATAGCAGGGAGTATGTCTTGAAGGTATTTGTTACAGTTTTTCAGATGCTGGGCTTATTTAAGCTCATGGAAGCGCTATTGAATGAGAGAAATTGTAGTGAAGGAGACTGTATGCTGGTGAAACACTGCTGTTTGTACAGCTGCAGATCAGTTCATAGAGACATAAAGAAGCAGGGCAGAATGGGGATCTGAATAGTCCTATATTGTCTGAAAAATGTACACATCCTTAGCTGGGTTGACTATGAAGGAGGGAAGCAGCCTGTCCCATACTGTGTTGTTAATAATTGTCTGGGAGGGGGGCAATGCGAGTGGCAGTACTGCTGAGTGGTTACAGTTAGCTTTTAAAACAACATTTGTTTTACAATGCAGATAAATTGGCTGTGTTGTCTGAAAGAAAATGTGCTTCTTGTTTGCTTTTTCAAAGGGATTTAGAATTACTGTACGGATTGCGCAAACTAATGTTGAGTCAGTGCAATAGTACTGTCTTTTGCTAGTAAGTCTTAGGAATATAGGGAGAAAGAAGAGTAGAGAGGGACGAACACTGAGTACTTGGCTGGCACATCAACATATAGCTGATACTTGAGCTAGAGGGAGTTGATTACAATTTCTTGTAGAATATTGGCTTAATTTTTAGGGGATGCTGGCCTCAGAGAGGGGAGCACGTACTCACGGCTATTACCCTCTGTAGATTTCTTTTACAAGAAATGGTAGTTCTGCAGGTATTTAAAACAACATAGTCAAAAGCTAAAAATTGGAAATATTGCTGACCAAGCTGAAAACCTCAGATTTTTCCCTCCAGTCTAAAAGGGTAAGTTGCTTTGAATATTTAGTATGTTAATACTACAGATGTTCAACGGTTATTGATAATAGTACATAGGAAAAGTATCACTGACCACTGCAGCTTATTTGTTTAGTAATGCTAGAATGGGTAAAGTACAAAATAAGTTTAGAAATTATCACAGAAGCTTTTGTTGTTGACGGTTTTTTTCCCCCTAAGCTTGAAAATGACATATATCTTTCACATTTATCTCAAAATATCTGTTTGATAGTTTAGAAGGTTGTAGCTTTCCTTGACATAATCTAAACTATGCTGCAGGTCCCTAGAGCCATTTTTTGTGATCTGGGAACTCTACAGCCATAGGTTCTGCATGCCATCTTTATACCTAAAAGTAGCTGAGATAGTTAGAAGGAAGTAATTTCACTAAAGTTTTGCTTTTTTCACAAAATATCCACAAGTGAGAAGTGATTTCCTTGAACTTGTTTAGATCACCAAAAAAAAAAAGTTTTAAAGATTCTGAATAATTATGATCTGAATCATCTCTAGTTGAAGTTAGGCAGCCATGTATATGTGGCATTTTTCTGTGCCTTGATGGCATGCCAGAAATGTGTAATCAAATTTGCATGCCTGGATTTGTATTTAGTAACTAAAGCTCCACGTATATAATTAAGAAAATAATTTTTATTTAGATATTTGATTTAAGAATTTAGACAACAATTTAAGAAATGTTTCTGGTTGTTACTGCTGTTGATGCTAGTCTCTCTAGTTGCTTGCAGGTTAGATATTGATACTGCTTGAACTTTTTCTCGGAACTGAAATTCATATCATAGGACATCCATCAGAAATTGCAGATACTCCCTCACTTACGATGTTTAAAAATGAAAAATTATTATTCAAGAAAAAGAATTAAAGTTACTTCTTACACATTTGTCAAATGACAATGGCAACTTAAACTTTCCTTTGCACTTTTTCTGTTAGTGACTGTCAGATTCTTGTTGCAATAGATGGACTTTATAGGGACTCCAGATAATTGGCAGCTGAGGTTATTTTGAATGTTAAGGCCCAGGGCTCTAGAAGGGAAATACGGATGTGCATTCTATCTAGTATTTTTCAAATATGGCCTGGACAATACTAATTAATTACTTGACCTGTATGTTTCCCTCCATTATTTATTTTCTTTTCAGAGAGAGAATTCATACTGTCCTCATTTTCCTATTCTTGAATTCTTTCAGAGGTGTGCCAAGGAAGCCCAAGTATTTTGGGGTCAGCTAGGAAGTGGTTTTTCTTCATAAGAACTGAGCTATCTGTCAGCTATAGCAGAAACTTGTGATAAGAACTAGAGACAGTATCCTTTGATGTATTGGTACTTGTTTTCATTTATGTGAACTGGAGGACAAAGGGCTGAATCTCCAGGGCATAACGATGTTACTAGTACGTAACCATATTGCTATTTGGAAATCAAGGCTTCCAAGAATCCTGTAAATGCTGGCATCTGTGCCTGCCGTAAGCAATGGTAAATTGCTTGTCTTTCCTTGCACCATACTCCTGCCACTTCATTCAGGCCAGGAAGGTGCAAAAAGGAATGTGCAATAAATATCAGAAGTTCACCTTGGAACTGGGGTATGGCTTCTGCAAACTGAAAAAGGGATTAGGCAAGAGCTGGATGAATGTCGTCTTAATTATTTTTCAGATATATAAGGGGCCAAGCCAGAGAATCTATCAGGAATTTTCATTATTTTTTTCTTCCATGCATTTTTGGCAATGGGAATACAATGGAGGACTGATGCATTTTGATGGATTAATTTTTACTTGAGTATTATAATGGCAGTTATAGTTCATAGTGGCACCTGAAACGATCTTTTGGTTGTTCTTGCTTCCATAATGCTGAATTTCATGCAGAACAGTGGAACCAATGAACAAAATCCACAGTGATCTGTCATTCATCCCTGGATGGCTGTATGAAAAAATAAAAGCCAATGGTGCCTTTACTTCAGTCTTCTATCTTTTCCTAGAGGTAAAACAACCCTGGATTAGTTTACAATCACCATAGGTTTTTTTGGTTTTGTTTTTGTTTTTTTTTAATTACTATTATTATTTTCTAAGACTTTGATTCGAGTATACACAGCTATTTCTACAAATGGCATCCAGGTAGTTAGGCAGAGCTGACAGGCAGCAGGTATAGTGAAATGTACGAAATACTCTGGATGGAGCGTAGTGAGTCAAAGAGCTGGCCTACCAGAGAAATCTCCCGTGAAGGGTGGAATTCTGGCTCTGCTGAAATATGTGGCAAAACTGCCACTGACTTTAATGAGGTCAACACTTGGGTTGTAAAGGGACTTGAATAAATACCTTGCATAATTCTTTTCTTGTTCTAGTGACATTTCACACAGTCATTTGGGTGCAGATGTCATGATATTGATTGTTTTATTTGTTTTCAAAACTGCGAAAATAGGTGAATTTATCCGACTCTGTGTGATCTTCGCAAGAGCAAATTCTGCGGCAGATGTCACTGCTAGTCTTTGGACGCTCTGTGGGAGAGAGAGGCACCTTATAAAAAGCAAGATAGACATGGCATTTTGTTCCATCTGGAATCTGAGTGTGTTGCATCAAGGAAGCTTCAAGAGCTGCAGTTGCTATAGTGATGCTTGCGGTGATGTTTTTCAGTACTTATTTTCTTTGAACACATATGAAAAGTAAAGCTTAAGAAAATAAAAACTGACAGCCTCAGACTCATTTAGCTTTAAATGGTGGCTTGTGTGGCATATTTTAAATCAATTTATGCATATCAAGAAAACTGTATAAAATGAAAAGAATGTCTGTTCTGTTCACCCTAGTACCAAGAGTAAGTTTTGTTTTTCAATAGACAAAATTTTTGATTCTTTTAAGATACTGCTTGTGCCAGCATAGGATTAGGGTTAGTGTATGCTTCAGCAGAAGGTGATGGGGGTGTGCATGCGTAGATTCCATAGAATTCAATTGTTTGTAATGCTTTATGAGCAGACACTGCTGTGAGGAGCTTATGTCTGATTTCAGATTAAAACACAGCAAGACATTGCGTGTTTCATGTCTTCTGTTTCCTCCCCTGTTCCATTGCAACTGGTCTTGGTTGGGAAGCCAGTCTGGCTGTGCTGAAGAGGAGCAGACACCTCCGTGGTGTTTCTCAGCTTCTGCCCTGACATCATTTCTGACTCTAACACGGCTATTTGGCACTTGACTGGAATTTAACAACTTTAGTACAATTTAATTAAAGTGCAAATGGTTACATGTGTATACTAAAAAGTTGTAGAAGTGAGAAATGTGGATTAGATCTGGTGATAGGACAAGCTCTAGCAAAATGGGGAGGGTCCTGCTTGCCAGAGCTCCTCTGATCTGCTGTGCTGGTATTAAGTAGGAGGCACTTTAAAGTGATCTTTCTTTCCCCTGTAAAATCTCTTGTGTCTAATAAGCACCTTTTCTTTCCGTTGGAGCAGTTCTGGTGTCTCTCACCTCTACCCAGCATGCTTTCATTGAACTCTTAAGAAATTAGTATCCATGAGGTCTTTACTCTTCTGTCAAATTTGATTGAAAATAGCAAGTGAGTAGTGTTTTATTGTGAGGGTGAAGGAGGACAGAGCCTAAAAAAAGAACTTTTGCTCTCTCATCATCTGATGTCTCTGGGTTATAGCATAGACCTGGTTAAGGAGGGGACTGCCAAGTTTTTGTGTGGGTAGGAACAAACCAATATGGGAGAAATCTCCACTGCTGTCCATTCTTGCTGCAGCGCTGTGCCCATCTGTGGGTGAATGCATACAGGCCCGAGCTCTTACTGTTCTATTTGTGGGTTTGGCTAGCAGGCTCACCAGGGGTTACCAGCAAGGTCTTCCACAGTGGGTGCTCGTGCCAGTCATGTTGCTGTGGCCCTGGGAGGTGTCTGGAATGTCTTCGCTTTCCTTCCCCTTAATTCTGGAGTTACAGAAGTGTTACCCCATGAAACGAGAGAATGAATTACTTCCCATGTATAGGGACTTTGATAAGTGCTTTGTAGTGGTAGGCAACATGACAATAACTGGGACAGTTTTGATCTTTCTTATTTTAATATTTTTGATACATCCTTGGATGAAAAAATGAGTTGGTTCCTGTCCCAGTTTATTTATGGTCAAAATAAAGACGTAGTATAATGACTAAGGGTAAAAAATGCCAAAGTGTGGAGCTCGGGTCACAGGCTGAAGAATGCCAAAGATAGTCGCAATGGAGCCGTGTAGTGCGTCAGCTTAATGCATGTGTTAGTGTGGGGGTTTTGTTGATACTTTTTTAATGGTTAAAAAAAGGGGAACTCGTTTCTTCATTGTGGGCATGTGTTGTGGTAGAAATGAATTTCAGCACAAGCTTGGATGAAGAGAAGAGAGTGACTTTGTGACTTGGCAGCTGCTCATAGGAACCGTGCTGTACCTATAGGGAGTGACCTAGAAAAGGTGTATTCGTGCTTATGGGAGAAACTGGCATCTGCTGTCAAATGCATCATGGGGGGAGCAGGCAAGGAAATGAGCAGATTGAAAATAAAACAGTGAGAGACTGAATGCCATAGGACTTTGAAAGGGAAGATGGGAAGTATAATGAAGTTAAGCATTAAGGGGAGAAATAGCAAGACAGACAGAGAACCTTACTGCTTGAGGGCTGCGAAAGGGACATTGAAGGGAGCATAATAAGGAACTGTGCGCTGGGGAAAACCTACCGATGACTTTAAATGTTGTGGGACGGATTCTGCACTCGCTGTTTCAGTAGCTTTTAAAGTCCAAATACTACTATTATAAGGATGGTATTTTATGAGTAAACTCTACTCAGTGTATTCAGAGACTGCAGAATTTCATTGTACTTATATTGTCTGTATTTTTCAGTTACAAGTTAGTAATTTTGCAAAGCCTGTGAATTGTCATGTCGTGTTAGCATTCTTATGTAACGTTGAAAATACCCTTAAACTTGATTTTAGTGTAGAAAAAACAATTCTTTTTGTTTAGGACTTTATTTACATTTTTCCTTTGCTTCCTTATTTGGCTTTGTATTAAATCGAAAGAGCTTCAGCTGAAGGTTAGTGGTGGCTTTCTGCTGGAAGACTTACTTCTGTAGTTTAGGTATTCATTCATTGGGTACAGAAAGCTTAGTCGTGACTGAACTAAATTCCTCATTTTTCATCCATGGAATGCTCCTTTCCCTCCGTAACTGGCGGTCACTGGCTTGCCGTCACTAATGGGAACAGTTGCACATTTCCTCTGTTGGACTTTCTTCATTTTCCTTTGCTATTACCCTGCAAAGATAACCTGGTCTGCATTTTTGTTTTCTTGTTTTGTGTTCTGTTCTCCTCTTTACAGAGAAGAGACTTCTGTATCTGCCAGTATTTTTATTATTTTACTTCCAATTTTTGCATTGATACCCATGTCGTACATCCTTATGGTCCTGTGTTCTCAGAGAGCACTTATGTCATGCTAATTGGGGGTGGGGGGAAGGATTAATGAAGCTGAGCATGAGCTGCTTTTTTCTGCTCTGTGAAATCCAACAGATTCTGTTGTTGGGAGCTTCTTCACTTTAATTTCTGTTAGTGTTTTCTGGTCCCTGAATAATACAGTGACTGGTAATGTTAAAACCCACATCAATCAAAGTATTTCCTGCTTTCTCATCCTCATTGTCCTCAGTGATGTGCAACTATGATTTAGAAAAAACAAGATGTAATGGAAAATACAGCTCTTAAAAATAAAGAAGCCAAGGAAGGTGTGAATGAACTTGGGTGTAGGCCCTCTTAGCAATCTTTACTTGGGGGGATGGATAAGGATGAGGATTTCAGGAGCTTTTATATGAGTGAAAAAATTTGCAAACCTGAGAGGTTTAACTTTCAGTATTATGGGATAGAGACAGCAAGCAAGATTTGGAGAGTAACCACGTTGTAAACGAAGAAGCTGAGGATAAAACTATGGTAAGCTTCTTTTCTTTAACTACTCTGTCTTATTCAGACAGAGCATTTGAAAACTGTGAATGGCTGTTGTTTCATCTCCTACAGAGGATGTTCAAAGACCTTTAAACCCCCAGAAGGTGAGGGAAAGAAGACAAACTAGAGAAGAAGCAAGTAGGGGAGGAATAATCTGTCTAATCTAAAAGCTTTCTGGAACGCCATGCTTTGAATAACTGATACGTATTTATACTTCTGTAGTTACCCCCAGGCAGATGGTCCTCTCTTGACTGGCCGCGAAATTCTGACTTTGGCTTTCTCTTCTGAGATACGGAGGCCATATCAATAGCTAGAAACTGCGATCAAGATGATCCTGTTTTTCTCCCTGTGCAGGAATCCTAGGATTCAATATATCATTCCAAATGACATAGACCAAGCCAGTGTTAGTCAAAGAAACCATATGCAGCAAAAAATGCCACATCCATACTTCTGACAACGAGATACAGCTCTACTCTGTTAAAATTACTTCTTTTACCAACTACCAGAGGGATGAACTCAATTGGTTACTAGTCTTGAGTTTGCTTCAGTGATATCTGAAAGGAGTGGTTTTACCGGATGAATGAATCACTACTGTAATTTCTTCCACATCTTAATTTTCTTTATAGTTAATCAATCTTGCATTTCCTTTATAGTTGTATCAAGTGGGAGTGATGCAAACATTCTCCCATTACCAGTAGTGCAACTCATAAAGATGTTGAAAGAACATGATGCTGAAGCGTTAGTAAGATGTTAGTAGAAAACTAAAGACCTTTCCTGTTTTTTGGTAAGCAGTGCTGTAAACACTTCAGTATCTTCTTAAATGCTGGGTTCTGCTGCTTTCCTGTTTGGTAGTAGCTCAGTCTCCAGTCAGAACAATAATTCTTTCTCATAGCCTTAAGGAGGAAAGTATTTGGGCATAACAAACTATTTGAGCACTCTTTAATAACAAAGGCACTTCTTTATTGAGGGTTATTGGAAATTTATATTTTGCAAATTTTTCTACACATGAAAAGCTGTTTGAAAACGTTTTGAAAATAAACCTGTAACTTCCAAATTGTTCAATTTTTCTCTTTCCATGATTTTATCGTAGCATCTGATAAGACATGAATTTTGGTATTGGTTTAGTTTTTGGTAAGATTTGGGGAGAAGATTGAGAAGTCAAACCTTAACTGTGCAGCATCCTTAGCTTTGGCTAAGTGGCAAATGAATGGCAGTGTTCTGCAGTTCTCTTCACTTCTTCGTTTTGTCAGGTTTTACTGCAAATGTAGTTTATAACTTAAGAATTTCTAAAACCGCATGCAATATATATTCCGTAAGTTCCATTTTTTATGTATAATAAAATAATGAGTTAATATTACATTATCCTGCTATACCCTTTTCTCTGGCAACAATGGAGTATTCCTGAAAGCACTTTCCAAGTAAGCTAGCTGTCTACGGTCTATGATAATCAGCTGTAATGGCACATAGGCAGCTGGTTTGCTAATCCTTTGATTGCAGTATTAGTTTGTGTCAGAGATTCTGAAAACCTGTCTGATCCTGTAAACGTGTTTAGTGAATATTGTAGAATAAATTATATCTTGCCTGAAGACTCTAAAACACATATTCAGGTTATGAGTTGTGTATTTTCACTGTGCTTTTGGGTTTTTCCCTTTTTTGATAGCTGTGTTTATGTTAAAAGAAAAAAAAAAAGACATGTCTGTTCTAAAAGTGTTTAGCAAAAAAGTTGGACTTAAATTCATTTGACATTGGAAGGATTTGTATTTTAATCACCAGAAATTGTTCTTATCTGGCTTATCACCATGTCAAGTAACTCAAGCTTGGATCAGGATCTCTTAATTTAGAGAGAGATTTCAAATAAGATTTCCATTATACAAATCTATTAAAAAAGAACAGGAAACCTACTTTGTATGTATGTATGGCTTATTTAAAATATCCAGTATCCTGTACAACACTATATTTTTGATAAAGAAACGTAACTTTAATAATGTATGGGCAAACATGAGTGTTTTTCCATTTTATAATGTAATTTTCATTAATTAGAGCCAGTTTGCTAGAAAATAAGTACATGAATTAATAAACCTGCTCTGGATTTCTTTAAAGCTGCTATTTAAATGTTTACTGCACATTATATTGCTTTCTAATGTTTCTAATTCAAATTAAAGGGAAACACTATCCTTATTCAGTTCATAAATTATAACATTCTCAGTAGTGGCTGTCATAGTGCTTGATCATAGTTTTTTTTTCTAGAGACACCTAAACCAACTAACTAATATTTGTTCAGTGTCCCTGTAATAAATATGTATACCACTTTGTGCTTTTGAAAACCTAGTGTCTTTCAAAAAAGAGGAAAAAACCTCTTTACTGGTAAATTCTGCCATTGTGAAGCCTCTAAATTTGTTTTGTTTGTTAGATGAGATTTGTCTTTGTTCCTTCCTTATTAGTCTTTAATGCCAAGATGCTATTTGTGCTTATTTCCTGCCCGTAAAGCAGGTCTGATTCAGAAAAAGTGTGAACTCTAAAAATCACGGACTGAAGTGCTTATTGTATCTATGTCTGTGGCAGACAGCTACAGCGTGCACGGGGAAGCCCCCTCGCAGCCTGGCTCTGTGCTCACCCCTGGAACAGCTGGTTGGTGGGTTAGGCTTGCTTGGGACCCGAGGAACCTGATGTTTTCTGCTCACATTACCCGTTGTGTCTTAGGAGATGTTTTAACCTGTGCTACCTGCGGTGAGGAGTTAAGATGGTCTTTCAAGCATAATTGTAGTCATTGTCCTCAGGTGTGTAACGCAAAATGTTAAGCAAGTTGATTATAGCCTTTTCTTTGAGTGTCTATATTTTGGGAGTGCCCTTTTCCATGTTTCCTGTCATTAGCATCAACAAAGATCTTTAAAAACAATCTTCTACTGTTTAGAATTATTTTTTTAGTTTCCTTGTCCCCAGAAGTTTGTTTCTTTGTGTGACGTACTGTACTTCATGAAAGCCAGTCCTTGAAACAAAAGTGTGTTCAGTAATCTGGGCTTGTCTGCGTGTACCAACCTACCCTTTTTAACTGCATAAGTTTAGAAACCAGAAGTTAATGAAGAGCTTGTCTTGACTAGACGCTGATTTTTCTAACTATACAAAGTTTGCAAAAGTTGGCTTATATCACCTTCTTAGCTGATGAAGTTGTTATTGGTACAACAAAGATTTAAATGGGAGAGAATAAACATGTAAAGAAAATGTATGAATTGATTTTAAATAGTTCAGTGCTGCGCCCATAAATTTCTAACAAGTTAGGCGCTGTAACACCAAGAAATATATGAACAGTGACCTCTGTTCAATGGGCTGATAACCTTGAAGTCTAGCAGAAGCGTAAGTCAATATTTTCAGGTTTTGCCCAGTTCAACAAATACCCATAAATACCTTCTCTCAGTTAAGGAACACAGAGTAGGAGTGTTTGAAGTAGGTCCCGAGTTCCTGCAGCAGCCCACAATCTCTTACTAGTCCTTGATAATACTCTGTCCTCTGCATGAATTTGCTTTCACCTTGCATTGGCTAAATTAAGGTGCCCAGGGAGCTGTCATGTTGACCGTGCTCTTGACTCAAGATGATGATGGTTTGTGGGGTATTCTGTGGCATACCATAAAATGCCTTGAAGATAAAGACTTGAGATGTTTTTGAACTTAAACACATATTCTTTAAGGAATTCTGAGAAGGTGAGAGGCTTGATACCCTCATAAAGCATGTCAGGGTGGAAACTAGTTTCTGCCTTTTGCTCATCTTGTCGTTTTTTTCAGACTGTAAGATTTCAGAGCCAAATAGATTATGCTTCTGTAGTCAGTCAAAAGATAATATAATGTACATTACTGAGGGTAAAATATGATTATGATTTTGGAACTTAATTTCCTTGTAGCTTCAGATCACAGAATGTTTGCCAGTTTTCAAATGTTTCAGTGTATTGCCAGTAGTGTAAACTTCCTAAAAATGTTCATGGGAAGAATTTTTATTATATACTGTAAAAGACAGGCTGTATGGGTACTATCTTTCTCCAAATTTAAGCTACTGGAAAGTTCTCAGGAAAATTTTTTAGTAATATATGCAGTAGAAATGGCATCCTTGCTTGCTAGAAAAGTGAGTATATTACATGTGCTAGGGGAATATCCAGTAACGGATTTTTTTTCCAGGTAATCTAAAGTAGACTCTGAAATGATCAATTTTGCGCTGGGAAGTTTGTTACATCTGAGTTTGGAGGAAAATACCACATCATTAGTTTGCTTTACTGTTGCTTTTGCTGCAGAGTTTCCTGTGTTATTCCATGCAGATACTTCACTTTGACAGCCCAGATAAACAAAAGCCAGACGTTCATACCCAGAAAAAAATCCCTGAACTCCAGTCTAGGGCAAAGATAAAGAATTTGGGCTTTTTCAGTTCTGTGAATAGGCACTGGCCACTGGAAAAGATTATGTGTGACTAAGGCTGTGATGATTTCTGTTCTGACATAATTGCTAAACAGTAACATGAACATACTTACTTTTCTCTGAATGGAGACATAGTCGTTTAGGAAGTGAATAATATTAAAAAAAAAAAAATTGGAAAAATGCTAGGTTTGTTTAAATCCTGTAATATATATATTCATGCTTTCAGAAGATTAAATGTAGGCTGGGGTTTTTCCAGGAGACCTGGAGAAGTTGGATGTCCAAAATCCCATCAAGTCCGTGAAAGTCAGCTACTTCCTTCCCTATGTTTTTCCAGAAATCTGGGCTTAAATGACCTTTAGCTTGAGTTAGAATAAAGTGGAAGGTATACATTAAAGCTGGCTTACAAAATACTTTTTGTTGAAAATTTATCATTTTTTTTGCCCAACATCATGAGTCTGTGAGTAGATTGTTTCTGCGCTGATTCAACTATGTGTAAAGACTGGAATTCCTGTTTGCTCATGGGGTAAAATAAGCAATCATTTCCTCTTGAGACAAGAAGATGGTGCAAACCGGCAATGTGATTGGAAGCCCCAGAGGTGCTTTCTGCCGTGTGAACCCCTACAGAAAATCATCTTCTTCAACTTTATTAAAATTGTGGAAGCTCTAAGATTAATGCAAAAAAAAAAAAGCATTCGGAGTCGAGAGTAAATGTTTTTCTGCTTTGTTCTCCACTAATGTGTTTAGATTAGATTCTCCCTTAAGTGAGTGTTAAGCATACTCCATGATTTGACAATTCTATGGTATTTAATGGTTTAATCGTATAAGTTTTATGCTAATTTACTTCTGCTTTCCAGTATTTGAGCTTGTTGGCTTTTTCAGAAGGCTTTTTGAGTATGCTTGGACCCTTGTATTTCCACA
Organism: Fulmarus glacialis; assembly: GCF_000690835.1. Lineage (NCBI taxonomy): Eukaryota > Metazoa > Chordata > Aves > Procellariiformes > Procellariidae > Fulmarus > Fulmarus glacialis. Next base: position 45,425 of record NW_009231813.1, read on the forward strand.
TAGGACACACTGACTGGATTTTGCTTTAATATGGAATGTGAAGTTTTTGGAAATGGCTATAAGCTGGCTGTAAGTTGAAGTCTGATGACAAAGATGAGTATTTTAAAGCTACAAAGTGAATGTTAAATGCCATGATGTTTTACTATTTTTACAACATTAAAACCCCCCAAAACCTGTTGTAATCTCGTGCTGCAGAGCCTTTAACTGTTTCTTAAGTGAAAAGGTTGTGTGATAAAATGTCGTCAGTCCTGCATAATCATTGAACTAAGATAATGTTATACCAGAGCGGGTTTTTCACTGCTAGCAGGTGATATATTTAGAAATTTCATATTGCACAATTTGATAACCTTCCTCCACTACCTGTTACATACATTTCGTTTTAATTCTGTCTTGTTAAAAATTAATGGTAATTTAGCATAGGGGAAAAAGATGGAAGGAAGAAACCTGCTATACACAATAAAAACAAATGTCCTAACTGCGTACCAGCTGAACACGGGTATAAAACAATGTTAAGGAAAATGCTCCATCATTGAGGGAGGTAGATTCTTTTTCTGGTTTAGATGTATACATTCTGGAGGAAATCTTGTAAGGTGGGGGAAGCTCCGATTAGTGGTCAGAGATAGTCAAAGGTCAACTTGTTAGGGCTCTATTTGAGACTTCAGGACACTTGGTTTTAATTCTGTGGTTTGTCCTTCTCTGACCCTGGCTGAGTCAATGAGAGAGATCCTTATTACAGATTCAGCTTGACTCTCTTCCCATATCAGCTGAAGAATGTCTCCGCCTCTTGATGTAAGCCATGAACCAGTATTAACTCTGTTGGTTCAAATTTGCTTGAAATTCTTGAATTTTGTCCCAGCAGTTTTTATGCGGGAACACAGGTGTTGCTAGCTTTCTTGCCACTATATCTTGTGCTCTTACTAGGTGGATAAAATTTTGATTCTGTGGTAATGCCTGATTCGGATGAGGATTGCACAGCGAGATGGTCCTCAGAAACATTTAGAAAGTTGTGGAAATAAGGCAGTGACACAGTTTATGGGCAGTAAGCTCAGGTATTTTTGCATAAAATCTGGCAGCGTTTGGGGACTACATAATTTGTCAGCTGCTAGCAATAAATCTCTGCCATCCTGTTGCTCTCCTGCATGGCTCCTCTTGCTTAAGCTGGGTTCTTCTAAGGTAACACTTCCTTTGAGAGTAAATTTAGAGGGAAGGAGAACAAGGCCTTCACTAAAGAATTTGAGTTGACTGTTTACTTTTTGGTGACTCCATACCTCTCTATTTACACTAATTCCAATTCATGAAATTCCTGGTATGGTGGATGCATCTGGGCAGAGGCATATAACAGTAGTGGGTTGCAAGGGGGGGCAGTGTCGGTGGCCCTGTGGCAGTGAGGCTGTGCTAAGAGGGTCAGCACATCCCAGATGGGGCCGAGAGGAGGCCACGGACCGTGTACTGCAGTGGTGCAAGACAGCAGCGCCTGGGTGGGAAGGGAAGTGTGAACCTCGTGCACAACATGCAAGATACGCCACATGATCTCGTTCTATTTTATTCATTTAGGGCTAACAGACCACTGGTACTTCAGAATGAAGCTGAAACACCAACATACCCAAGTACTGTTGAAGAATACACAACAGGAAAAGGTTGGCGTCTCTGTAACTGCTGGTAGTATTTATCAGCAGACGATACTGTGTAAGGAGAGTAAGGAGAGAAAAAGGAGTAAGGAGAGAAAAGAGATTTCAAATTTACTTGCTTGCTTAAAGGTTAGATTGAGAAGAAGGAAAGACTAAAGTATCCGTGTACAGAAGAAAAGACACTTGAACTTTCTAGTCTCATGCTATTTTGATGGCAAAGGGTCTTGTAACGAACATAAATGATTTAGTCATCTGCATGTGCAGTCACTTAATCACTTTGAAATGGATATCAGTACTAGCAATCATTTTAGTTTTGGCACTAGTTCTCAATCAAAGCCTGGCTCTGTGTAATTGCCAGCATTTGAAACTGTGACGTTACACAGCAAAAGCAGACAAAACCAAGATAATTTTCATCAATGAAGGCTAAGGACATGCAGTACAGTGAACAGATTATTCCAGATTTTAACATTGAGTATAAACTGTAAGGGGTTTATTGTCAAAATATATTTTGCAGTATATCTTGAGGTACATAATATGTCCTATAAAATACAGGAGGAGCTTGATGATTGTGATTTTTATTTCCTCTCTTTTTGTTAGAAGGAGAGGAAAGCTTATGACCACAGATGTAAATTTCTGAAGCATTTTTCTTTACTTTCCTGCTTCCCTCCTGGAAGTTCTTACTCTATTCTGTCGTGCAAATTTCCATTCTTTCTTATTCATGTCTTTAAAATATTAGTCTGGTGGTTGCATTTGTGGAGCCCACCTGGAGGACTTCTAGCATAGAAGTTTGCTGTAAAGCAATAGGCTATGCTGTCTGCCCGACCTAGCGCTCCCCGGCTGTGTGTTGCACTGTGCTGCTCCCGACCTCTTGCTCAAAAAGTCCCCGGGCCATTTCTGGTCGGTTTAGATCTTCATGCTCCCATGCCCAGTCCTTGAGCCAATTTATTTCTCTTCCTGACCAGTCAGTGCAGATCTCTGCTGTGCAGTTGGTCAAATACGCTACAAAGCAGAGTACTGGAAGTGTAAATACATGGAAGATTTCCAGCAGTTTAGCTTTTTTCCTCCCACTCTAAGTTAGTATTAAGGATGGTTTGTCTATAGAAGAATGACTTCTTTCAAAAGACGTCTGCTTGTGATATATTTTTATATAAGTGTATACACATTTAGAAATATTTGTAATTAAAACCTCTGAGGAGAAAAAGACAAAAAAAGCAGCAGTAGAGTGCTTGCTAAGTGATGATTTCTTCAAGGTTCTGTTTCTCTGTACATCACGCCAGAATTCAGCTATCAGTAGTTGAAAGGATATACTCAAAGGAGCCTCCTGATGTACGTTACTTTAATCGCCTTCCTTTTAATAGTTTGCATTATGAAGACACGTGCTATCTCATAACCCTGCCTCGAGGGTGATGATGTTTCCCCATATTGTGTAAATAAAAGAACTCCACAGAGAGCTGACAGGGCCAAAAGAAAACAGGTTTTGTGTCTATTGCTGTTCTGATTAAAATCTCACTAATTCAAAGGACAAGTTACAGAAGAAAACCTTAATCTTTTCAAAAAATCTGTTGCAGCCTAATGAGATTCCCAGTTGAATGCATGGTGGCCTGTATTTAAAAAAATCCCATTACAGGCAAACAAATGCTGAGAAACCTTTTTCATTTTTTGTCTTTTTTTTAAATCTTCACCTATGTGGTCATGAAGGCAGTTGGACATTATTACCAACGTGGCACCCATGTATGTGGTCTGTGATGCTAGCAAGTCTATTCTTGTAGTTTACGTGCAAGTTTGTCTTCTGACTGTTATCTCAGGTTCTTTTATTCGTGACTATTGTGTCACGAAATGTATTACCTGGCATTAATCATAAAGTGGCAAATGTTTGTTTGTTTATTTACTTATTTTTAATCCCGACAATTAGAACATGGAATAGAATAATTCTTTGTAGCATTTGAGTTAACGTTTGAGTCCTTTTTCCTTCCTTTCCCCTCCCTTTACACTTGATGCAAATTCCATGTACTGCATTGAATAGATGTAAGGTCAGGAAGCGTCGATTAAGTACTGATGGAACTGACTTCCTATGCTATTAATGAAAACATGACTCATGTTCTAAGGATTTGCAGTTGGATTCCTGTAACTTTTGGTATTTCTGTTGTAATTGTTTTCAGTAATTATATTTTCCTTGAACACAAAATGATCACGAAAGAATTAGTATGTTAAAAGCAAAAACAGCATATTGATTTGTTTAAACTCATCCTAGTACGGGTGAATTGTATATTCATAGCACACAAGATTCTGACACAGACAGTAGATGCACTTGTAATTTTCTTTGATCTTTCCTGTCCAGAAATATCTTTAGTGGGGAATGAAGGCAAATATTCAAATAGTAAACATATCTCAGGGTGTTTTTGTAGCGACCCACTACAAATATCCAGAATTGACATATTTGTGTGAATCACTTCTCTGTTCCTGAGCAGTTGGAAATAGCAGTATGGTTACAGGGAGAAAATATTGAAAACATCAATATAGTATTATTTCCTATAGTAACTTATTTTTTCAGGTTTTTTGTTGACAGTAGAACCGATAAACGCTAAGATTGTAATTGTATCAAAACCTGAGCCATATGCCAAAAGGAAATTCCTGAAGCCCTGGTGTTTTTTCTTGCGGTTGTGTAGTGCCATGGGATGAACTCCATGCCCCCCCAGAGCACTGCGGCAGTAAGAGTGAGCCACAGGATGGACTTGGGAAACTATGGGCAATTCCCAGTTCCTTTATGATTTCAGGAAAGTAATTTAACATAGTCTGTTTCCCCATTCTCCTTTTGGAATATGACAATAAGGTTTCACAATCTGCTTCAAGTTAAGTCTGTTAATGTGCATGTGGTGATCAGACACACCAGTAATGGCAGTCAAGCAGGAAAGCTAAGAACATTTAATGTTTCTTAGATTACTTCTTGAAGCACCCGCACTCAATTGTAATGCTGCTCATGTTTTAAGCATATTTTTGAAACTGGACAGTAAAGTGTATTTCTACATAAATATAGGTGTAAAATGGGCTGGAGAGCAACGGAACTCATTTTGGGTTTTTTCTGGTTTGTGATAGGGAAGTGAAGAGCTTGCCCCGCTTTCTCTGGTTTTTCCCTTGGTAGAACTTCTGGGAATGGTGTCTTCCCTTCTTGTCTTTGTTGGAAATCTGCTGGATGAGAGAACAGAAGTTTGACTTCATTTTATTATTTTTATTGAATTATTTTGATATAGTTTGACTTGTGTCCGGTACACAAGTTCAAGAGGAATGGAAAATAGGCATTTCATTATAAATCCTTCATGATTTGTTGTTCAGGTTTTACTTTTGTCCTTTTCAGTGTCAGCCTATCTGTTGCTACTACAGTTGTCTGTAGTAGCAAATTTTTCAGTGGCATATGACATGTAAGCATTCAATTGCCATTTGTTGGTTTCAAAATCTCTCTCATAGTCTTTCATTAAAGGTGAATTATAAAAGACTTGAATGTATAATGAGTTCTACGTGATGAAAAAATATAGTTTACTATAAAATTTACCTTATAAAGATAAAAGTACCAGAAGTCCTTCTCTTACTTCTTATATATTGTGAAAGAAATAATAAATAGATATTTTCCAGTTTTGGAGGTAGCCTTTAATGTGACTTTGTCCTTTTTGTAGTCATAATTTCCGTATTTGTAAAATTACAAATATTGTGTACTGATTTAATCAGATAATTGCATTTAAGTACAGTGAACTCTCCAGAGCTGTCCACCCCCACCCTCCCGCCAAAAAAAGAAGTTGCTCATTTGATTTATAATCTTTGGGGGAATACATGCATCTTTGTGGCAGTTTTTTCTGTTTGTTGTGCTTTAGACCTAACGATGAAAGAGTTGTTATAGACTTACACATTTATAGAGAAACTGCAATCCAAATTAATTTTAATGATTTTACTGCATTTATTTTTGTGATGCTTAACTTGTGCAGGAGTAATGAGATGGGTAACTTGAAAGGGCCTGTAAAAGATTTGAAACAACATGATTTAATTTAGTAAGAGGAGGGCTCTGAAAGATGACTTCAGCCATGCAGCAGATGTCCTGTGAAACCTGTCCTGCACTTACTTTGGTGCTAGGTCTTGGTTTTGTTTGTGTGCCGGGACATTTCACGTCTGGGCAAATACACTGTATAGCTTGATCTATAAATGGCTTCTGCATTTTGCCGATTTGAGGATACACTGCTGGTGCATCTTGGGTCTGTGAAATCTGTAAGGAAAGGAGCGCTGCACAGTGAACTGTTGATGGGTCCTTAATACCTAGTGAGCACATCTGTCTGCAGCGGCTTTGCCCTTCATTTTTCTGACATAGGTATCAGATGAACTGGATACATCAAATGGATCAGTTTAGGAGCCTCAGTCTTCATAGGATAAATTGTTTATTTTAATTGCTCTTGTTGTTTAATAAAGATCTTAACATTAAGGTATTTCCTTGGGTTTGGATCTGTTTGAACTGAAGACAAACAAGAGAATCCAGTAGTTCTAGTCTTACCTTACCATTTCACGTGCCTTGGAGACAAAAAATGACAGGTAGCCCAGCTGAGGAATATTGTTTTTCTGTCTGGTTGCTGCACATTGAGTACCTTGCGACCTGTGACCTTGCAAGAGTCACAGCATAGTTGTGGTTGGAAGGGACCACCTCTGGAGGTCATCTTGTCTAACCCCTGCTCAGGCAGGGTCACCTAGGGCCGGTTGCCCAGGACCATCTCCAGATGGCTTTTGAAAATCTCCAAGGATGGAGTTTTGAAAAAAGCAGCTTTGGAATTGTTTCCAGCTAAGCTGCTCTAGAGTGCGTTAGTGGCTGCTCTTTCACATTGCAGGTGCAGAGCTCCCAAGGGAGAGGTAGATGTGTTTCAGCTCTCAGTGCACTATGCATAGATGTTGGCTCCCATGATGACTGAAAACTGACATAAAAGGTCATCCATGAGGAATACATGTAAATCCGAATGAGAAACAGTATTTTACCTTGAAGGGTAAAATTTCTGTTGAAATAGGCAAAGTTTAGAACAGGCACTCCAGCACTTCCATGTGTTTTTGTAGTAGTATCTCCATTTCTTTTGGGGAAGGTTTAAGGCATACTCATCTAGGCTGGAGGTTGCTTTCAAGGATGACTTAGAAGTATTCCAATACTAAATGTTTTTAGAGCTGACTAGTTTCTACTGCCTGGAAGAAGGAAACCTTACTGCCAAATTCCCAGAGGAGGAATGTGCCGATATCATGCAAAGAAATTGAAGCGGCTCATCTATTCTGTTGTTCTTCAAGATGGCTTCTAGACATCTGAATGCCCTACCCAATTTTCTTTGGCATTACAGCTTCAACAATGAACCTACAGAGGCCATAGAGAAAAATAAAGTAGCTTTTGTTATGTGTCCCCTGTTCTCCAGATGTTCCGTGCCATCAGGGAAGGGGCAGGGGTCAGCAGAGTATTGCGGTGGGTACTGCTCCCACAGGGGTTGTACTACTCTAAGT
>NW_009231813.1:52603-56691 GCF_000690835.1 Fulmarus glacialis
GTTATTGGGTGAATAACCTTTATTTTTTGTTGGAAAAGTTTCCCACTGAGATCATCTGACATTAAATTGTGGCAAATTAACTTGCATTTTTATTAGTTTGCTAGAAAACTGATAGAGATAGACACTCAGGTTGCTAGCAGTGGGTGTTGTACTTTCTCATTCTTGCCCCTTCCTCCCCTCTGCAGGTATTCTTACAGGACAATATTGGGTGAATAACCTTTATTTTTTGTTGGAAAAGTTTCCCACTGAGATCATCTGACATTAAATTGTGGCAAATTAACTTGCATTTTTATTAGTTTGCTAGAAAACTGATAGAGATAGACACTCAGGTTGCTAGCAGTGGGTGTTGTACTTTCTCATTCTTGCCCCTTCCTCCCCTCTGCAGGTATTCTTACAGGACAATACATTTTTTTAAATCAGAAAAGCTTTTGGTAGCAACTGTTATTTTATATAGTGTATGGTTGGACAGCATCTAGCACAACAGTTAACAATTTTTCTTTTTTTAAGTATCTTCTGCGTGTTCTGGCCTCTCAACCTTGATCCTAAGAGATCTATAGAAAGGTAAAGAGACCAGAAAAGTAGGCAATTAAAGCTGTCTGAGCACAGACATGATGCATGTAACTATATTTCTGAATAGAAAGCAAAAACAAAAAGTTATTTTTTCTTTTTCTTCCATTAGGTTAAAAGATTTTTTTTTTTTTTTTTTTAAATCTATTGAGGTATTATGAAAGTGGACATTCCTGGAATTACTTTTTTTTTTTTTAACGACAGGTTTTTGATAAGGAAACTAAATCTGTGTGGCTGTTTTACAAATTCTGTTCTTTTTAATTTATTTTTCACAATAAAGGCAAATTATGAAAGGGCTTATCTTGCAGCAATTTGAGCATTCTGTAAACAACCAACATCTCAGATGACCTTAGTCCCACTCAGCTATCACACACAACTGATTTTGAAACCTTCGTAGTGTTCCTAGGATATACTGTATTTCACAAGGCTGTATAATTCTGCCCTGTTCTCTCTTGAAAATTACAGTTCCGTGATAATTTTTTCTCCTTTCAATTTTCAAAAAGTTAGTCAGCTCCAGTTCTCTTATGGCAGTGGAGTACTGTCCTTTCATACATTGTTTCTTGGCCAGTCCCATGTCATGGAGGAGAGAATGCAGGACAGATGCTTCACGCCTGGCATACTCAGCTGTTCCCGAGAATAAAACTACTACGTGCGACTGGCAAGTACTGCTTGAGGCAGCATATGCTAGCTGTTAATGTGTGACCTTTTTGTCCTCAGTAACTCGACTAACTCTACTCATTTAGAACGAAAAAAAATTAGATACGAAATTTAGGCAACTGAGTTTCTGAATATCAAGCCACTGCTTTATAATAAATGTATTTATCACTTCAAAACTCTAGTTCTAGATGTAAAGTGTTAATTGTACACTGACCAGTGTACAGAGAGGTGGGTGAGTAGCATGGACTGCCAGCCAGGTTATTGGAGTACGTGGAGCTGCAAGTGATTCAATTACAGTGGCTTAAGAAGTTCCTGTCTCCTCAGCTGAGAGTTTTACTGCCACTGAGCTGACATGCAGCTCAACTGATCATATACACCCTACCAGACCAGTAAAAAATAAGCTAAGTTGGCTACTTTAATTACTGCTGCCACAGAATAAACTGAGAGTCACTGAGAGACTGTTTTTCTGGATGGTGCAGCTATTTATGGTTGTCTCAGCGTAAGAGAATTTTGAATTTTGAGTCCTTAATGAATAGTAATGGCCTTAGAAGTGAGACACATATCTGAGTCTCTTGGTTTGTCTTTCTATTACCTAATCATCTGTGCTGGTGATACAATGAAACAGCATTTTTGCAGTAAGTGTGCCTTGCTGAAACATGGCTTCTTTGGAGCCAGTGCTGCAGAATGATCAAATAAATAAATCCTCAGTGAGGAGATATTTTATACATATACAGTACCTTTGATAATTTAATCACTGACAATTACATATGCTATAATTTTATTTTAAGTTCAAGATCTGCTTTCCCAATAGACCAATCTATTCCACCTTGCATCTTTTCGCTACCAGTGCTTTCGTGGGAGTAAAGGCCTGGATGAAGTCTAGTTGTTGAGTACAAATTCTTACTGCGATTGGATGTTTGCTGAGCTGTGCTACTGAATAATAGTGCCTTGTAATTGCACACGTAGCTTTCCGTGCATTTTATAAAATCATTCAAGGGAAGAATGAAAATATTCTAAGTATCATATTCACTACAAATGCAGGATTTATTTATCTTGGACTTGATGCCTTTCTGAAGAATTTATTGTTTGAATGTGTTTACTCTTCTCTTCCTAAAGAAAATATGACAGAGGCATATCAGCATGGTTGAGTCCTTTCATTGAGGGGATATAAACAAAAAACCAGTAATCATATGGGTAAAACATACGAGTTCTTAAGATATTAAATTTTTGAAGTTTGTTGATTAAATATTCTTGTAAAAATTTGTGGGTGGCTTTAGTTTTGGTTTTGTTTTAATAAAAAACCCCGAAGATTTTTCAGGTGATCATGGGTATTTATTTTTGCGCTCTCTTTGTGTGTTTTACAATGTTCCTGCTACGCAGGGAGACTTTACACGCAGCATTGCTCCTGTTCACGGGCAATGTTTCCCAGAACTGCTGGTCAATCGTATGGGTTTTACTCTGCCATTAGTATTTCTGTTAGTGGTCATTAATGAAGTTGTGTGAAAGAGTCCAAACTGATAGGTTGCTGAGCAAAAAGAAGGAAATGTCAGTGCAACGGCTGGATAACATGTAGAAAAAAGAGATAGGTCAATAGAAAGAGAGTGGGGAAAAAACCTCTGAATTAGGTAGGCACTGGGTTGGATGGCAGTCTGAAAAAGGTCATCTTGGTTTAGGATCTGGAAACAATTTTAAGTACCGCATGCGGTTGCTGGAGAAACCAGCTAACAGATGTGTACCTTATGCTTGAGGACAAATGATGCAGATGATGCAGAGTATGCAATGACATTTTTATTCTGCACCTGTGGACTTCAAACATTTGCACATTCATTTTGAAACATCTGCTGAGGTTTTTTGGTCCTCTTTATGAAAGTAACTTCAGGATAGACCTCATTTTTATTTCTGACTGTTGGAGTACTGTTTAAAGAACAGATACATGTAATTCAGGATGGTTTTGAATGTAGGTTTCCAGAAGACCTTAAACATCCTTTTATTAAAGTTAGTATTTTATGCATAAAATCACTGACAAGAAATATTTTCCTTTCTTTGTCTAAAGCTGCGCAGAGTGAGGAGCGGCTGTGTGCATTTAAGGACCCATATCAGCAGGACCATGGAATCAGTGAGAGCCGAATCTCCCAGGAGAATGGCACAATTTTGTGCATGAAAGGTAGTACCTGCTATGGACTTTGGGAAAAAACACGAGAAGGAGACATACATCTTGTGAAACAAGGTATGTAACATTTCAGTGTAACAGCTGCAAAGCTAGACATTTTGTTTATGCATTTTACAAATGCGTAATTTTAAACCTCCTATTTAGCAATTTTAAATATGAACAGAAATTTTGTTTGAAATAAATGACTTCTAGAAGAGACCAAAGAGGTCAATGCTCAGTTGAAGGAAAAAACACTCAAATTGCTTGTTACTTAAGATGTCCAGAGGAAGGTGACTTTCTTGAATATATCTCAGTATATATATTGATGTAATGATAAATTTAAAAATAAGTGTCTCATTAAGTAAAAATGTATATTCATATTGATTGCATGTTTGTTTACAAAGGAAATTGCAGCTATAGCACAAAACTGTCACATGTTACTAACTGTCAATTCGCTGCTCTTCTGTGGGGAAAGTGATGGTAGGGAGGGGTGAAGAGTCTTGCAGTTGCTGGAGATGTGTTTTGATTGCCATTCTCAGGGACTCTGCTCTTGGTTACTTGGATACAAGTTAATATAGTATAAGGCTGAATGAAAACTGGTGTTTACAAACATCCTGTGCAGTTGTACTCAATGTTGTTGTTTCATGTTTGATCTGGTAATCTGCTGAAAGAAGCAGTCTGATTGCTCACCTCTGCCCCCACACCGCCTCTTTCC
>NW_009231813.1:56722-123036 GCF_000690835.1 Fulmarus glacialis
AACGACGTTTAACTGCCATTGACCGTACTTGGGAAGGAACAGTTGCTGCAGGGAGAAAGGGCCTGCGTTAACCAAGAATTAAGTTGTGATCCTGTAGAAGGGTCCAGTGACGTTGACAATGAGGAAGGCCAGAATTTTTAGAAATTATGCAAGAAGCACCGAACTATAGATGCAATCTTGTGGCCTAGCTCTAAGGAGGGGACTAGGTCACAATTTCATTTAGACTGTGGGCCAGAGGGTGGTAATATTCTTTGTGGTATCAGAGAAATGGGGAATGGCATACTTCTGCTTAGAAGCCTCAAGAATTCAGGTTTTGTTATATCGAGGTTGACAGCTGGACACCTCTGATGTTGACCTTCATCGCTGCCCATGTTTCTTCTCCTTGGCTGTGGTAAATTCTGAAATAAATTCTTCAGTTTTTGGTTTAAAAGGTGGTAGTGAAGTCAGACAAGGAAATTATAACTGTTTTCACCCCACTCTGTGACATTTAATGAGGTAATGTATGGATTTCTGTAGGTGTGTTTAATTGTCCATGCAATAGAATTAATTTTATGCCTTCTTTAAAAAGAATTCTTTAATTTGCCTCTTTTTACAGGTTGCTGGTCTCATATAGGAGACCCACAAGAGTGTCACTTTGAGGAGTGTATAGTTACAACCACCCCTTCCTTGATTCAGAATGGAACGTATCGCTTCTGCTGCTGTAGTACAGACTTGTGTAATGTCAACTTCACAGAAAATTTTCCGCCTCCTGACCCTACTGATACAACACCTTACAGTAAGTCAGACATTTCCATCTCTGTCATTTCATGGTTTAAATAATTTAGAGAAAGATCCTTCTTTCATGGTACTGTAAAATGCGAAACCTGTGACCTTTCTATTTATATGCAACAGAAATGGCAAACAGAACAGAGCTTTTCTATATGAAGTTTATATATCACATTTATATATTCCACAGTGCTCAGCAAAGAACGAGTTAAATGCTTACAAGATAATTGTTTGTATAGGCAACTGCTGAATGCAGATTACGTTTTCCAAAATGGTCTCTAATCTTGGGTGCTTTGGTATTTGGATGCCCAACTTCAGAAGCCTGTGGGGATATTCAGAAGGATTCAGACTTCTGTTGAAAACAGGCCAGTAAGTTCATTAACATTATGGTACCTTTAAAAGGTCTGGCCTGTCTATTCAGTCATGGTTCACAGATAGCTTTGAGCGGTAGAACCGGTCTTATATCAGGCTGTTGAGATTCTCTCCAACATTCTTACAGTGCTTTGAAATCTGACTTCTTTCTTTTGCATATCTCTGGTAGAGATTAACTTTGGCATAACGTTCAAAGAGTACTAGTTTGAGCAATGTAGTTTTCTTCCAGATTAGATTATCTGTTAAGTTATTTATTATACAATCAACATAGCGTATGGATCCAAATCAAGGGATCAGACCCCTTAACCTCCTATTACAGAAGCAAGATCATGACTAGCAGGCACACTGTTATGCTGTGTTCCAAGAATTAAGAACCTGTAAAGAAGCTGAGTTAGTGGCCTAATCTAAACATTTGGGTAGCCTTTTCTAAATAAGAATTGTGAAAGAAATCGAATAGAGGCAGGTATGTAAATGGAGGTACAACTGTATGTCGAGAGTTCTTTATCAATGAAAAGTGTTTCGTGAAATGAAGATGTCGTTAACTGGATAGTATTTACAGCTATAGAATGCAAAAAGAATAGTTTGTGTTTAGGAATGATATTATTTGAATTAACTTGAACTCGTAAGATGGTGAAGATACTGATGCCTTCAAAAGTAGCTGTGGGATGGAGTCTTTGTAAGCAATTTTGGTCAAAATGAGGGCTTGGCATGCTAAAAAAAAAAAGCAACCTTTTACTGGGAAAGTGCATCTAAATGGTTAAAGAGAGTTGATAAGACATGGTGCCTTTTGGCTGATAATACTATTTGTAGAACCAGTAAACAATCACCATTTGGAATCAGTGTCTGAGCTCAGCGCTGTACAGTGCGTAACAGACTCTGCTTGACTCTGGTAATAGTCATCTGGTTAGGCTCCCCAAATGTGACTGGAGTAAATGCTGCGCAGGGGATTTAGACAGGAGGGAAAACAGATGTAAAGATAATTCCTTGTCCTTTTCTATCCCCCCAAAATAGGAAGACAAGGTTCCTACAAAATGACTTGTGCTCATGCTTCTCCAAGGGTAGAAATTACAAGCTGAATTAATTCAGTTGTTGGGTGATAAGATCTTCAAATAATTTTTAAGTGGAATTTTTAATACTGAAAGATCTAGCTTGACTTGCAAAGTGAGGGTAGCGGGGGGGGGGGAATTAAATTTGTAACACAGTCCTTAATTCACCCAGCTGTAATTGAGTGCTGCAGCATACATTTCTACTGACTCAAACTGTTTTGTGTTATTGTGTCACCTTCCATTTTCATAATAAGCAAATTTGGCTTTAGGCGTAAGCATAAGCAAAGTAGGTTGCTCCCTAGCACAGTTGTCTGTCTGCTTTGACTAGGTTAAGAGGTGGAGATTGGTCATTCCAGCAGCAAGGATGGCCTCGTTTGCCACTCTGGTGTTTTACTTGTACAGCCCTAGTACTGCTGCATCCGGCAGAGATGGGTCTGCTCCTGGCAGTGTAAATCTCGTACACCTGCAGCACTGTGGAGGTAGAGGATGTTCTAGGAAGCTGGAAGGGTGGAAAAAGAGGGAGGCTGCTGCACACAGAACCCTGCAAGATTACTGACCCCCGTTCCAGGCACTGGAGTCTCCGCGGTCCCTTTCCCGGCCCTCTTGACTCCTTCTAGAACCCATTTTGGTGCTGTAAGATTTAGTTTTGCCACCTCGACATTGAGGACAGAATTCTTGCTTTGGCAAAGTTCAATTTTTATGGAGTTGTTGGGAAGCTTTAAGTTACCTACTAGATACCATACTTGGGCACTTTTCTAGCCTTTCTATTAAAGTTGTCAGAATGCTTTAAGGACATTAGTAAGCTTACCTGCACAGGTTATGGCAATCTATATTGCCATACCTTTTAGATTATTAAATTGAACAGGTCACAGTCACATGGGAAGTATTCTGCAGAAGGTTATTTCAGTATAGCAGTGTGAACTGTAAGAGCACTATTTCATTTATATTTTTGATAAGACATTAAAAATCTTGTACATTGAATAGTTCTTGAATGACAGAAAGTAAGGTATGTGGCCTCCTAGAACTGTATTTATGATCCTGTAAATTTCAAAGCAGATGTGACTAGTGTATGGTTAATTGTGTGAAGCCTGATGAATTCAGCCAACAGTTAACTAAGTATTTGTGAATGTTTTTCTGCTGATTTCCAGTAAAATCACCCAGAATAAAAAGTTCCTGGAATAACAAGAGGAAATTCAGCCATAGTTTAAAAACTAACAGAACCTGAAAACACTACTGATGAACCTAGTCAATTTAAAACTTCATTATTAAGGAAAATTGTAGGGGTTCTTTTAAGAATGTTTCCTTAAAGCTATATGAAGGATCTGTGGAAACAGCAGAATACTGTTAGGCTTTTGAGCTAAATCCATCCAAAAAAAAAATGGAGAAATAAAAAAAATGACTTTATACTATCTTTTAGTTGAAATTTTTTGTAGGACAATTAACAGTGGTGTATTGAAAGATGTAGCTAGGCTATAAATGATTCAGGAAGACTAAAAGTAAGTTAATTAAGATCTTAATACAAGTTAGATTTAACAAATTATTGTTGTCATAAAATATAGCAATTCTTCTCTTAAATATTACACTTAAATTTTATGTCGTTGTCTTTTAGGATGTCAAAACATGTTTACCTTGCAACCATATCTGTGTAGAATGGAATACCTTTTTATTTTTTAGTTCATGTCAGGATATAAACATAAGAAATCCATCCTATCTTGTAACAAAGCTTTTATAAAAAAAAACAAAATTAAGGACAAACAGGTTCTTGAAAACTTAAAGTTAATCCTTACTGCTTCTTAATGTGCAGCTGGTAATTTGAAACAATCATACATCTGAGTAGTCATAATATTCTTCTCCTCTATCTTAAAGATAATCCAGGCAGATTTGAGTAGTTGTTGGTTGCTAGTCCCTCCAGCTAGAATTTTGCAAATGCTGTAGGATGGGGTGTAGTCTAGAGCCCACAGTCTAGAGGTATTAAAAATGCAAAGATTCAGATAGTTGTTTCCTGATGCCAGGAGAAGTAGAGGTTGGAGAATGGTGTTTATGTCAGATCTGAAGAATTGCCTGTGGAGTTTGGAGCTACTGAAATGCAGAAGTTCAAAACCAACCTCTCATCCTCAACCTAAGCTTGCGCTTCTGGGGAAAAATATACTTTCTTATGCTTCGCTAAATGACTCATGGATAGATTCATTATTCTTCCATCTTCTATTTTCACAAAAAATTGACCAGAAAACCTCCATCTTAACTTCAGCCAGTATGTATAGATACCCCTTAACCCGACCTAAAAAGGGCCAACTATGGGTTCCTGGGTAAATATTTTGAGATGTGTGTTTGCCCTATTGGTTTTGTCCAATATTTATTTTGAGACTTGTTGAATATCTGCCTCTTATGTCTACAAAATGCTTCCTAAATTCTGAGACTGTTTTGAAGACAAATTCATTAGTTCTACAATCATTCATAATGGCCATTTAAATAGAATTTAAGTAGCTAAAGAGGTGGATGATATCCCTCATTGGTCATAGATATATTGCTGTAATGAAACATTCACATTAAAATAACATCAAGATGAAAGCAACAAAGTAATTTTTAATTTTTTTTTTTCCTCAAGGCTGCATTCCTGGCACTGCAAATAAATTAATCTTAAAGCAACTGAGTGCTAAGAATATATTTTTGTATGACAGGTGATGTATTTGCATGATTTATGGAAAAAGTCCCTGGCAGCAACAGTGGAGCATTAGTGGTACATATTATTGTTGAAAAGATGTAGGGTTTTCTCCTCATAGCAACAAATGACGGCTACAATTTTAGAGGATTTATATTAAATAAGAGCACTGAGATTTGAATATGAAGAAAGTGCCTCGTACAGTGAAGGAAGTTGGTATTTCTTCATTCTAAAACACTGGTAGATGGATTTATCTTTCCAGTGTATCATCCTGGCCTTTCTTTGCCAGCTTTCTTGCTACCTATATAAAAAAGGTATATAAAAGTCTGTCTTTAAGTGCTCACAGAATTCTGTGGAAACTTCGAGGAAAGCTACCATTAAAAAAAAAGTCATTATTACTGTATGTGACTAGGTCAGGTTAATTAAGGTAGTAATAGGCAGTTTTCATTTAACTATTGCTTTTGAGAGGCAGCAGTTAGACTCATGTCGCTGTGGGCACGTGGCCCAATCTAACTCCCACTGAAGTTGAATTAGATCATGTCAGGCTAATTTTGGAAAGTTGTAACCCTGCTCACTCTCAGTTGTTATCTTGAACTGTTTTTTTCTGGAGAGCAGCATCCAATATTAATTTATAATTAAAATGCATTTACTTCTGCTTGCAGTACCTGATCAGCTAAGTTTGTAGCCAGTGTTTGAGCTGGTCTTTCGTTTCTGATCTGCCTAATCTAAGAAAACGCTCTGTAAATAAGCATTTTCCCTTACTTGCGCTATCTTTTTTTTTCAGGTGATTTGGATGTATAGCAAAGGGGAAATTACAAACCTTTGCAAGGTGGCAGATCTTCTGTCTTGAAAGATGGAGGGACTGATCCACACAAGGATTAAAACTTGTACCGTTGAAATGATAGGGAGTGAGTCAGGCACATCTTCCATTCATTGAAGAGATAAGGCATTATATGTCATTAATGTACCTTCACTATATTATAAGGCAGGGGAGGAAATATTAAGACAGTAATTAAGGGCCTTAATATCTCTTAAAAAAAAAAAAGTTTACTTTGAGATAGCTAAGTATTTGGTGCAAGAGGACGATACTGTGCCTCCCAGGAAGTTATTTTAGGGCACTGTAGAAAATGAAGATGCCGAACTGCTGAAGGAGATACAGATGAATGTGCGTGGAGATTTCTAAATATGTATCTCTGTTAAAAGAGGTTATATGCAGAGCAGCTAATAGAGGTGGAAAACGATAAGTGGATTTTTCTTGGGAATAATTCTTTAAGATACTGACATAATGATGAAATATTCTGGATTTTTGGCCAGCTATTGACAAACGTGTATTTTCTTGAACCTTCAGTTGCCTTTCTGTCTGAAATTGCATGTTTAAAAGAAATTCTTGTATTATTTATTTTTTGCTGTTTATTTGGTTACAGGAAATGAATTAACTGCAGAGGGGGTTGTGACACAGGGTGCACATTGCTACAAATACTTAGTGATAACATTTTGGAAACGTGTGCTAATTAAGGCTATTTCTTGTGTTGTTGCAACTGAGGGAAAGGTGATAGTATTGTGGATTAATGTAGGGGAGAAAAAGTAGAAGTGAAAGTTGTTGCAGGGAGCAAACAAAGTATTAAAGCAATTAGTATAGAAGGTTATCTAGAAATTCAAGTGAAAGCCTTAGTTTCTGTAGAATCAGTGGAGGGTTTTGCAAGTCGCCCAAGATAACTAGTAATGCTTGTTGAGTAACTTCAGTTCAGTGATTCTCATTAGAAATGGATATATCAAAAGCAGAATCTCTTAAAGATTGTTGGTAGCAGCACTTAATGTTTTAACTTCTAAGATATCATAGTCTCCTGAGATTAAACTTGCATCTTTACTGAATTTAAAAGTAAAGCTTTGATGTGCAACTGCAGTCTGAATATGAAATGTTAGCTGTGAAGCCAAAGCCTACTTAGACAGAAAACTGTAAATGTAAATTTTTCCTCTTACAGAAACATGTAATCAGGAAGATTAAATTGGAGTGTTTTACTTGCACTGAGGTTGAAATGTTTTGGAATGTTTGGAAATGCTTTAAAATTTCTGTTATGCACCAAACCCGCAAAATGATAAAAATCACGTTAAATAAAATCAGAACAAACATGTTTATTTGAAAAAGGAGAAACACTTCAAATATTATTTTTACCAAAAAAACCCCTGGTTTTTTATGAGTACATTCCCTATTGCTTTGTGAAACTGCTGTCTGGAGCGCACTTGATAGGAGAGCTGTACAAGATACTGCAGAGCTGTGCCAGCATGTTATGACCTGGAGGTCTGAGAACAAGGACTTTTGCAAAGTTCTTTTAAAAATCTGTTGGAATCTAAAAAAGAGCTTTTTGGATGCAAGGTGGGATTTTATCTTTATCTTGACATTGCAACAGTGTGTTTGTGAAGTGCTAGAGCTGTAACTGCACTTTGTTTCAGAGGGCTAAAAATATTTTACTTTACAGTCCTTAGAGATCTCAATTCTTCAAATAGATGTGAACATAACTTTTAGCTTATTCGTTTGATATAATTGTCTGATCTGTATCTTTGTCATCTTTGAAGTGTCCTGCATATTTCTAGTACTACACAGCAAATATTTCATTCGAATTTAAGGTCTAGCATGGCTAAAGGAAATATCCATTTTCTGAAATACAATCAGTGATTTTTGCTGCATTCAATAATGGTGAAAATGTACATTTTAAGCCAGCTAGTATCTCTAAATAGGTGATTCACAGTTCTTGTATCATGTGCAGTTCTTGAGGCATTAATTTGCATCTCTGCTGGAAATTAGTTGCTTATAGTTAGTATGTTTTATGCCCTTCTAAGATCTGCAAATATCTTTGGGTAATACAAAGGGAATGCTGAGTATTGTCTGACTTTCATATTGTTGTATAATAAATTCAATGGCAGATATCTGTTGTGACAATGCACATTGGGGCTTTATTGTGAATGCTTTATAGACGCAAGGCAAAAGTAGATAAGGCTCCTAAGAATGGGACTCTTTCAGAACGCATTAGTGGTAAATTGGACTGTAAATAAAAAAGGTAGTAGATAAGGATTTGTTTTGCCTCATCTCAAGGAAAAATGGAGAATAGACAAGGATGCTACACTTTTTATGTCTTTATTCAGATGCTACAATATGCAATGTAATACATTTATACAATGTACACAATATCAACATTATTCTGAACAAATCCTACACTCCTGTTTAACAACCCAGATAATTTGAGAAACAGGTAGGAGCTCTCTGGAAGGCAGATTGACGTATCAGTATGCTTTTTGGGGACATTCTAGATCGACAGGCTTTCTGATGTAGTAATAGTAATAGGCTTCTAATAACTATTCTACCCACCCCAAAAATTTTAAGACTGGGTGCTGTAAATCTTAACACTTCAGAGTGAGTTAGGACTACACCACCATGGAAGCATTTCTCTTTTGAAGACTTGCAAATGTGGTTAGGTAACTCTGCTCAGCAAAGTATGCTGACTGAATTAACCAAGATACTGTACATTATAGTCATTACCAAGCAAAATTAAAACACCATTTACGTTTTGCAAATGTTCTACTTGTCTATGTCTCTGTGCTTTTTCAAACAACATTTATTTTCACATCAGCTTTGTTGATACCCGCCTTTCCCTGTCTTGTCATGCTAAAGGCTCCTTGCAGTGAGCAGGCGTGGCAGAAATGGCTGTGTTTGGCTTCTCCGCTGCTGCAGCTCCTGACAGAGGGCATTAGCTTCAAAATGCTACAGCTGTATATCCCTGGGCAGGCTGGAGCTGCTGGGCTTGCTGAGAACGCTGCTCCTCATGATCCCCTTTCTCTTGCAATGTTACCCTAGTAGCGTTCCTCATATTTGATTTTTAGCAGGGACCTACTCTGGTTTTCTTTACCAATGTTGAAATGAATGGAGTTAAGATTAAAAGGAACAAGAACTCCGCAAAGTTCAGTTATAAAGCGCTGCTAGGTGCTGCCAGCTGCTACTACTAAATTCCCACCCCTACCCCATCACCGGCTTTGTCTGTCCCCAGTGCAGTAATGGTGAGAAGGGTCTTTGTCCGCAGACTACTGACATAGTAAGAGGCAGACTTGGGACTGGAACTGTTAAGCGGAAAACAGAAGATCGCTTATAAATATTGGGTCTGTTATTGGCTGTTCGGTACTATTAAGCCCATCTGTGCAGAATAGATCATGGAAAACCTTTCACATCTTTTCTTGCTCCTTAACTAGACGTTTTCAATAAGCCTCACTTGTTTCTGTCCTACATGCTAAGCTTGCTGACAAAAATCTGATCCCATATCATGGTTTTGTCTGATACATTTTACCCCCTTGATTTTGGAACTGATACAATTAGAAAGAAAGCTTTAGGTTCTTGGCATTTGACATACACTTAGAATAGGCCCCTGTTCCTCCAGCTGCTTTGCAGTCTTACCCGAGTTGCATCCATAGCTCAGCATGATGGAACTCGGCCTCCTCAGAGGAGACTGAAAGTCCAGACAGATGATTAAAAGATGTTGGCTCTTCAGAGTTGGTCATTAATCATTGTTCCTTTTTGAGCCTTTTTTGGTAAAATTTTTTTCTTTATCTGGAAAATATTGTGATCCTGAAAATCCAATACATTACTTAACATTGATTTCTGGCTCCTTTTTTCATGATATAGCATACAGCGCATCTTCAGAGAGGACACTATCTGGAGGTAAAACACCAATGATATTTCAATCTGGATCAATCTTAGGAGCTGTAGGTAAATAAATCGCTTGGTTTTTAACAATGTGATAAGTTGGTTCTAAGAACACTTGAATTACTTTTAGACTAAGTGTTTAAAACAGCTGGAATTACGTCAGTTAGATGTCAGGTGGCTCCTGCAGAGGCTGGAGCAGAGCAGGCTGTGGGCAGAGAGAACTGCGTTCCCTCCAGGCCAGGGAGCAAAAGCTGTGGGGCAGCACTGTGCCGGCCCGGGTGCTGGGTCAGGTCTGGCTTGAGGCACTGCAGTCAAAGCGTGAACTCAGGACTGTCTGTGCTTATCTTTGTATATATGCACTAAATGGTTGTTCTTCATGTGATTTGATTTCTTTTTATTGCTTTCACAACTGTGCTGTCAGAGCATCTTCTATTGGGAGTATAAAAAAGGTTAGGAGCTGTACTTCTATAGCTTGTCTCTTTCCAAATCTCTGCATGTGGATCAATACTGGGGATCAGAGTTTCAAATTTTTTTTCCTTACAAAGAAAGGCTTACATCCTCTTTATTAATAAAGTGAATGGCAAATTCAGGTAAGTGCCTCAGGTGTTTGAATTGTGAACCTGTGACTAACTCTGTAATTCTGAATGTGAAGTTTCATAACTGGGCATCTAGCTCCTGACATGTGTCATCCTGGCTACAGATGTATTCATTATTTTTGGAGAACTGAGCTGTCGGGGCTGTTTTGAAGTCGCAGAGATCTGAGGTGATCTTCTGGCTTTCTGGCTAGCAGAAACCATGTGCTTGAAAAACAAAGAATTCATAGAGCATCCAGGGGAACCAACGCAGACAGGAAAGCATCGCGTCAGTGTGCTCCTGGTCATGTTACTCTTGATTATACACCAATTGCAGGTTTTTTCAAAGCTGTTGCTTTCAGGACCAAATAACTTTTGTTGCTGTCCGAACAGGAGATGATGACAGTATATTCACTAAAATCTTGATGAAGAGTCCCATGAATGTAATTGTACTATTGAAAGGCCTTCAAGCAAATAGAGATCAAAGTTGATACCAAAAGTCTATTTACATTTGTGTTGGTTATATAACCAAGAAAGCTTACTGTTGTTAATAGGGCAGATTAGGGTAAGGAGAATTCCTGAAAATGTTGCAAGGAGACTTACATGAAATATAAAGAGTGGAGTTCCTCAATCCATAACTACTTCTGTATACCCGTACTGAGTCTTTCTTTGTGTCCTTTCATTCTAGCTTGAAGTTTTTGTGGTGTTACTCTTCCCAGTTTTGTTCTCTTTCCATGATGGGTTTGGGAATGTTCCTTCCTTATGTATTGAAATAGCTGTTGTTGATGTATACCATTCATTATTATTATTTCCGCTGTTCTGTATTTCATAAATAAAATGAACAGTGCTGTGTTGTTATGGTCACTAATGGCTAAGCATTGGAGTTGGGAGACGAGTGTTGTGTCTATTTTTGTGTGTGATAGAGACTTTCCCTTGTTGCAGTTCTCATTAGGACTGAATTTGTGATAGGAAATCTGACTTTTAATGCCAGCTGTTAGAAATCTGCAGGATTTTTTTTTTTTTTTTTTTTTTTTAGCTTCTATGCTTTCAGTATCAGAATAGGTATGGATCTTTCTAAATACTGAACATCATCAGATTTATGTAGACAGTCCATACATTTCTTTCTCAGAAGTCTGTTTTGATTATCGATGTTTTATTTTGGTATACTATGATATTTATTCTGTAACACATTTGATAATTTGAAAGAACTCAATATATTCATTAGTCTTAAAATCTAACTGATACGAGTTTTACCGTATTTCAGTTAGTTTGTATAGTATACTTCCATACAAAATTGATTCGTGGAAGAACATTTGCTATACAGATATGTCTAAAGGGGGGAAGTTAGAAATTCAATCTCTAAGGGCAAGGAAAGATATTAAAAGAGGGAAGTGTGAAGACTTTCTGTTGCCTTAACTTTTTTTCTTGTGCCTTAGCTTTTTTTTCTCATTTTAGAGTAAAAAGAGAGATTTGACACTTTCTGAGAGGTCTGAGGAAGGACTTCTTTTTCTAAGGCATTCGGTACCAAATTGCATTGAAGCTGAATAGGAGTTTGTGATCCAGTTCTTTTAAATTCCTTTGAAGTTTCCAGTGAGGTGGATTCAGTGTTTCAGCACTACAGTTTTATGCATTTATTTTAAAATTTGAGCCTACAAAATATTGCATATATGTTTTCTTGGCATTAGGCCAATTATTTCCCAAAAGTTTCTGAAGTATCTGTGGATGACATTAGACAGCTTTCGACTTTGGCCTGGATTTTTGCCTTCCGTTAGACTGGTGGCATGAGGCTTATTTAGAAACTGCTTGCAGGCCTGTAAATATTTTCTTAGACTAGCAAAAAATTCCTTGTTCCAGGCATTCATATTGACTTCAAAACTATATATACTTTGAGCAAGGGTAAGGTATCCTTGCATCCTGTATAAAAGCACTGTGCACTTTTGTATCACTTGGACAGGAAATACGAGTGTTGGAGCTGTAGCAGTGAAAGTGATCTTTTTCCCTATGCCAAATCAAAATATTTCCATTTGTCTTTGAGTGATGGTTCAGAGCCCTGTCTGTCGCTCTGTTCACAAACTGGATGTGTGTATCTGAAGGAATACATGGCTGATATGTGCTCTAGACAGCTGGACCACCTATGTGGAGCCACTAACATCAATGTTGCTTGCTCGTGGTTCTGTTTCTCCCATTAGAGCTTTAACTCACTCTAAAAGTAGTGATGTGGGACGCCGAAATAGAACTTTAAATGGCAGTGAATTAGTACAAAAGTTATAAAACACAAGTACAGTTTTTATATATATGTTCCTTTGACATGGGAGGTTTTACTGTTTAAAAAAAAAAAACAACAAAACAACACACACACAAAAAAAACCCCCAAAAGACACCCCCCCCCCAAAAAAAAAACCAAACCCCAAAACAAAAAAAAAACCCAAAACAAACAAGCAAAAAACAGACAAAGTAACCCCCAAGGGTGGAGAAAATACCCACATTCACACCAATATGAACTTCTGAAAGGTAGACATCTAAACTGCAGCAAATACAAATTGGTTATATTCTAACTGCTGTTCTGTTTTCCTCCATTTCTATTCTCTGAGGGTATAATTGCAGTGGCTAAGGCAAAATGGATGATCCTAACTGAGCCACAGTGAATTACACTTAGCAATGTTCTTCCTTTGAATGCAGGTCCAGGCACTGCTGCTCTGCAATGCTATGGGAAAGCAGAGAAAACTTGGTGAAAACTTATTGCGAAATAAAGCACAGAAAACCACCAGAAGTCAGTGATAGATGAATGTATAGAAAATATTTAAACTGGTTTTTGAAAAAGATTTTTAATGACCCTGAAGAGTAACTTGAGCTTCTCTGCCTTCATCAGCACTGTCAGCAGATCAGTCGTGCACTTGTTAGCTGTGCGGAAGCTGGGAAGTGTCCACCACCACACGTAGGTTTGGGTGAGCGGAGCAGTGTGCCCAGCTGCCTTAGACACTCCCAACTGCGGAGCCATTCATAGCATCTTTGGAGCAAACTAAAAATGTGTGTGGGTGAAATAAATATAGACTGTAAACCAAAAGCATTACACATCTCCTGAGCGCTGTGCCAGGAGCTCTGGGAGGGATGCTGTCCACAGGCCTCGCAGCTCTTGCAAACAGTGCTTGTACAGGCACACTCGCAATGAGAGAGTACGGAGGAAGGTGGGGGCTAACCCTGCTCAGCTTTGCAGGGTTAAATAGGAGGCGACTTCTGTCCAGCACTAAGAGAACAGTTGGTGTGTAATGGCAGTAGGAGAGAGTGCATCAAGGGAAAGGTTTTAAAGTAATTTGAGATTTCAACTGTGTAGCTCAGATATGCTAACATTTTTCCTGTTTTTATACAGGTCAGTTAAATGGGATTTTTAAAAAAAAAATTATTATTTTAATTAAAACAGAAAACATCAAGCTTTACTGTGGGGAGAAAGTTTTCATAATAGTCTTGGGGTGTTAGATATCTATTATGAAGACAATAATAATTAGATTTTGCTAATGGGGAAAACTCATAAATTGTGAGTCCTTAATTTCACTCAATATTCCAGAATAGACCAAGTGAAATAAGGTACCAAAGATATCAGTCTGAATAGCTTCTCCCAGCTCTGCTGAACTTGATCCTACACTGAGCTAGTGTGTAGTATTACAATCTAGTGGACTACTATTATAATATAGTAGACTACACAGAGCAGGGAGTGGAGGTGAGCACAGTCCTGCATTTAGTAAGAGTTTGTCTGTGTGGTCACCATGTTATGTTTGCTGTGGAACAGAAGTTTCCTATAGTATAGGGGAGTGTAGTGCTGAACATTTAATTAGCTGAGATCATATGTCACCTAAATGTTCATCAAAGACATGTTCATTATATGCCTGCACATTTACATGCTAACTTATGAGTGAGTTGGTAGGTGAGCATAAACTGGTAAATGTGGAGATTTTTCTGGAAGCCTGCATAAGAATTGAAATGATCGCTTCTAGTCATTTACAGTTTCTGCTTAAGCAGGACCTGATGAATAGCCTAGCATGTTCAGTGCCACAGTGATGCCAGAAGCATGTAATGAATTTCTTCACTGCGTTAATGTATTTGTAATCGTTGTAATGGGTTATGTCAGTAGCAGTGGCTGATTCCCAAAAGTGCTATTGGCACGATGCTGGCCTGTGTTGTGATGGAGCCCTTGAAATGAGATTGGAAGGCAGACTTTTCCATTCATTCTAGATTATTATAAAATGAAATAGTTACCAGGTAGGTGCTGTTAGCTGCAATTTATTTTTTTCCTCTGGAGAAGCAGATATGTACTTGCAAATGCCTTTTGAAGTTTGAATATGGGCTTACAGCTGTAATGTAGCTATATTTTAATCGTATGGTAGAAATGTGCTCAAGTACTTGACAACTTGCTACATTATTGCGGTGGACTGGGCTCCTGACAGACCTTCCCTGGATTTGAAATCTTACAGCAAAGGGAAGTTTAGGAAGAAAAATAGAAAGTGTATTTTGTAAACATCACAGAAATCATAGAACACTTGGGTTTCCTTTTTGAAAGGATAGATTGGGAAGCAGAACTCTTGTCTAAAACAATAATATGATGGTACCTGCTCAGAGGCATAACTGATGTGATTACCTGCGAATTGTTAGAAGGGATAAGCAAGGAAAACAAACAAAAAACCCAACCGCCAAACCATAGTGCAGGCTGAAAGTGTAAAGTTGATTGAAGTCTTCCCTTTCAGTTGGCAATCGTAAATCCTCATTTTTGTCCTGGTTCTGCATTTTCACTTTAATGGAGCTTACAGAATTGTATATTCCTAAATCTGATTTCTTTTAAGAGTAGCGTGAGAATGATGGGCAAAAAATTTCAGAAGACTAGTGATTGGGGGGTGTCTTAAATTTTGGGTGACCAAACAAGTATGTATTGAAAGTGGGCAAATTTCACAGTGTCTTCGCTGAAATCTAGAAATGCTTTGATGGTGTCCAGTTGGGAACCAGAAGAGTCATTTGAAAACTTTGGCTATGACTGTTGTGATGTGTTAAAGCAGGAACACCTGTCAGGAAGGAATCAGTCCCAGGTTTAATTTTATTTTGTTGTTTTACAAAAAAGGTTTCTATTTGTTTAGTGGGACTTGAGGTTTTTGCTGTTCATTTAACAGGATTTCATGGTACACTCAGGATTTGAGTAAATCAGATTGACAGAAGCCTTCTTTGTATTCATTTTTTAAAAGGCTGCTTTTGCCATTCTAATTTCTACAGTGTTTGTGTAAATAAGTGTGTTGTGAAGATATCAATCTCAGTCTTACAGTTTAATGGTGCAGCGTCATTAAAACAGCTGAAACCAATACTCAGGGCTGTGACAACTTCAGGAATTGGTTTAAGAAAATTTTTAATTATGTTGAAAATATGTTTAGAATAGAACAGTTACAGCAGCTGTATCATTCAATATGTAAAAGTTTTATTCAATCTGTGAAATTAATCTAGCAATCATGCGGATTCCAACATCATTAGCAAATCAGTTCCATAGGATTATGAAATGTCTCCCTGTGACCTATTCAGATTAGTGTTGAAATATTTATTCCTGGTTTCAAACAAGTTTTTTACTGTAGGGCAGACAACATTATACAAGTGAAGTCAGCTGTATTTCTCATATACCCACGGTGTAACACGAATTGATAGCTTTGATTCCAGCCTTCGTACTTGATTGATGTGTATGTGTTTTGGCAGGGGTGTTGCCTTAGATATCGTCCTTCCTCCCCTCCCATGGTTTCCCCTATTGGCTTTCGTACCCAGTTCCCTGCTCAGCATAACCGCAGTTGCACAGCACAGCTGTCAGGGCACCGCTGGGCTGGAACAGGCATCTGGGAGTAGGAGGCAGGGGATGCTTGAGCTGGCACTTGTGCTGCGAGAAAGGAACATCAAACGATGTCTGTATTCCATCTGAAATCAAGTGCTTAGATCTGTAGAAGGATTTTGCATAAGTGCAAACTAGGGATCGCTATTTATCCTTATTGCCTTTTTCATCTTCCTGTTATTTTAAAATAATCAGAATAACCTTTGAAGTTAGGGAAGGTACTGTTTTTCCCATTATATAACCAGCTAACATAAAGCACAAAGAAACAAAGTAACCTACCTAAGATCAGGCTATTCTATATCAGAGCCAAAACAGAACCTGAGTTTCTCTTTGCTTTATATTTCAAGTTTTGGAAAATTTTTCTTTCCTTTAGGAAAAAAAATGCATTTACACATATCTAACATATGCACTCGTGTGCCCTGATACAAGACACAGTTATCTGTTTGAAGAAGGTCATTCCAGCTGATGCCTTGGAAACAGAAGCTGCGTGTCAGCGGAGGCTATTGATCTTGCTGGGGTCCTCCTGAGGTTAAAGCCTTTCTCTTCGCCGGGCTGTTCTCACTGTGTGAGCTTCCGCCCCGCTGAGTGCTGGCCATGCCTCTGTCTCCTCCGGACTGCTCTGTTGGGCTTGTCAGGTTTCCGAAGCCTTTTCTGTCCCGAATTTCCTTCTACTGAAGGATGTCGCCAAGTAGCTGCATCTCATATCTGTGAAGTACCTTTGAGAAGGAGGTTCTTCCTGCCCAGAAGCCAGCTGAATCTCCATTTAAGCAAGGATGGGAACCAGGAGAGGTTCAGCTGCTCCGCTGGCCTCCTCCGCTCATTGCCATGGACACAGGGGATTGCAGCAGAGGGAGGGCAAGTGTCTTCAGTGATGGTGCTGTGCTGGGTGGGAGCTGAACGAGGAATGGGGGTGAGAGAGGCAGGCACTGGTGCTGACTGAATGAGAGTGCCTAAAGTCTCAAGGAAAAGAAGATACTGTTCACTGCATTCCTCAGGGACCCTGGAGCAAGATAGGAGGGGGATTTTTGGCTGGCCCCAACTTCCCACTTTCTGCTTCATCGCTCCGTTCCTTCTAACAATAATTTCATCTGGGAAATGCCTGGTAAGACCAACCAGTACGATGTTAGAGGGTGGGGAAATGTAAGAATTATTGTTGTCTTGAAGTTACAAAAGACTTTTAAAATATTTTTGAAGTCCTAAAAAGAGAATCTGGTGAAAGTTAGAAATTATATGGCCATGTAGAGAAGATGACTGGGAAAAAGAGGAGAGTATGAGGGAGGATTAATGGGAAAATGGGACATGTACCTTCTTGTTAGACTTTGTCCTTCTAAACCATGATAGGAAGAGCTGGACCCTATGCATACCTTTTGGAATACCATGGGTGTTGTTTGAATTGGCATTAGCCAGACAAACAGAGTCTTTAACCATGAATGTTTCTAAAATGTCAGACAGGTTTAACTCACAGCTCTGTAGCACATGCCTTCAAATTTAAAATTACAAAACCTTTTACGTACAAGAATGTGTGCTATACTGAGTTGTACTGAAAGTATAGAAAAATGTTCTTGAATTAAAGAAAGTAGGAAGAGCTAAGTTTTAGTACTAAAATATTTGCTACACTTGAGGATTACACTTGAGGATTACAGTATTAAGCTGATTTAGGACATTAAATCTGAAGTACTAGGACATAAACTAGAACTGTAATGAAAGGTTTTGTCAGAACTCATTCTCACCCTATCTGTTTGTATTGATCTTGGGTTTTTACTTGAACAGGTTATTTGCCCAGTATTTATTATGTTCTATAATTCAGATTTCATGACATGTTTAGGGAAATAATTGTGGAATAAACACCCCATACAATCATGTCTGTTAAATCAGTTCATATTTCATCGCCTGTTGCTAAGGTTGACAGGAGAAAAATATTTCTGAACATCAGTCAGCAGCGTGCAGCTTTATTGACAGGACATTAGTCCTCCGTGTACCTGCCCGCACAGAAGTGCAGGAGCGGGGAGCGCAGAGCTGGCGGCAGGCGGAAGCAGCATCGCGCCTCTGCGCCGTGGCTGGCTCCGCCGACCGTAAACAGAGACACCCGCCGCTCCGGCGCTCCTCCGGGGTGCACGCAGCAAGCGCCTGCTTGGACAGGCCTGGCCGCCCTGTGCTGCTTGGGCTTGGCTCAGCCTTCCCGCTGAGGAAATTGCTGGCAAGGGGGGGACGTGGCTTTGTAGGAGCGAGGGGAGCACGACCGATTGGTAGACAGCATTCCTGGGCTTCGGAGCTCTCGAAGACGTGAAAAATGCGGGCACGTGGGATCAGAGCTGCCTTTTCTAAAATATTTGGGGGTTTGGGGGCGTTTTGTTTGTTTGCTCACCCATATAAAAATAGGCATTTTAGTGTTTTGATGTCATTTTTTGGGCTCTATTTTTAGTGCCTGGGAACATTACAAACATGAAATATTTAGCTGTTGAGCATGTAGGATTTAAAATAACTTAAAATAGCTTTAAAGAGGCTTTCTGAAGTACTCATTCTTTTCCATTGCAGCACACGCATTTTTTGATCCAGTGTTTTTACAGAGGCTGGAAGAGTGCCATTATGTTAAAGCCGATGTTACCGTTTGGTTTGATAAGGAGGAAGTCCCGTTGGTCCAAGATCAATATAAGGGGATAATGTAAAAGTTTTTTTCAGCCTTTTTATTAAAAAACATTTTTCTGACTGTTTTATTTCAATGTAGAAGATGTCCCCAGTATGTCGTTAAGTGTCCAAATTAAGCTTAAAGGCAAGTTTGAGGTGTACTCAAATGCAGTTTGCCTGTAGAAGCAAGGTGTTGCTTTTATCTCTGTAGTAACCAACTATTTATCGGTATATAGGGAACTTCAGAAAGATAATCTAAATTTGGTTCTATTTTTGAATTGCTATTCATTTTACATACGTCATGATTATAAGGGTCTATTCAGTAGTGTTAGAAATTACACTGAAGATGCCTGAACTCACAGAAGAAAAGGCAGAAAGAGAAGTTGTGTTGGGTTTTTACCAGCTCAGGAATTACTTCTGTACAAACGTGACAAGCTGCTAATTCACCTCTCTGTATGTAGTCATCAAAGAAAGAGCCGTTAGGGATTGCATAACCCACTTCTCTGCCAAAGAAATTAACCACACGCTTAATTTTTAAGTTTCATGTATCAGTGCAGCCTTCAGTTTTCAAAACAAACAAAAAAGGCGAATCTAATACCCACAGCCTGACTCCGGATCAGGTGCTTGGTAGCAGCTGGTACCCCAGAGGAGGACGGAGGCTCCGGCAGGTATTCCACCCCTTGGACCGCCTGGCCTCAGGGGCAGCGAGGCAGCCCTCCTCTTCAAGACAGGGCCCAGAAAGCTCAAATCCAAACTGCGTTTTCTGACGCAGATTTTCAAAGAGAGATCTGCCCACTGAAACTCTGCCATCACGAATGACTGACTTCTAGCTGTAGCAGGATTCCTCTGGAGCATGTTATGGAAAATAAATTTTACAGCCCAAGCTGTATGATGTTTTGAGGCAATCTCTGAGGAGGCAGACGGGATTTGTGATGCATTGTTGCCAGGTCGTGATGTTACTGCAAGTCTCATAAGAATCTGGTGCTTTCTTACAGTCCAGGTTCCATACAGCGACGTGATTATGTGAAAAATGAATTAAAATTTTAGCTCTCCTGATGTGGGGAAAAACATGAAAAGATGTGTCATAAAGGACACTTCATGACAATAAGTATGTAAGGTTTTATATAAAAAGTTAAAATCAGTCAAGTATGATGATGCTAAGTGCAAAGTGGAAATATATTGGTGACTGTTTAAATCTTTTCTTCAAATAATGGAATGATTGGAACTAAGTGCAAATTTTCTGCTTCATCTAAGCCAATAGACTAGAAACTAGGGATTTGCTCTTAAGTCCAGGGAAAACACATCCGTTTTCAGTTATCAAAGAAAATTGCCTTAGGGTTACTGGTTGGCAGGATTATTTTGTTAAAGAATGTTGCACCATCTCCCACAAAAAATACAGTTCCAGTTGTGCTTTTCATCTGCGTGAGCACCGAGTGCTCAGTCCTCTTCCATAGAAGTTTCCTTGCTAACTTCCTTGTGCATGCAGGTGCCTCCAAAAATTGTATGTGAAATAGTGTTTCTTACTTTAACTTTGGTTTACACATTGAAGGTGGTCACATTGATAGGTATCAAATATTTACATTTTATACTATCTTATTACAAAATTTGGACATGGATTTTAATTTTATTAATAATTTGTCAAGTGCTTACAGAAGGATGCAGCCTCGCTTCAAATTTACGGGCTTAAAAATCAGAATTAGCGTAATAGTTGTTTTAAAACATGCATTTATAAAAGTTTAGGTGAACAGCAAAAGTTGTTTAGGAAATGCTGGTTTTTTCCTTTCATCATTCGCAGCTATGCATAGGTTTAATGGAAAACTGGCAATAGCTCCGGCTGGAGTTCATTGTAGAGGTCTGTAGAATATAACTTTAAGGTATTCTGACCTTGTAGTTCCAGATGAACTACAAATGTGTGTTTAAATGCATTTAGCTAAATTGGTGTAGAAGTCTGTGTGATTGGGATTTTTGTTTGCGTATATGAAAGTCTGACCTATGTCCATGGTATCTAAAAGGCTACTAACATATTTCTTTGTTGCAAGTTCTCTGTTTATTTTTTTTCTTTCACATTTTCTTCCCTGCACTGAATGAATTTAAGATTTACTTAAAATAGTTTGAGTTGTTTTGGTATAGTGTTT
The DNA here is from genome assembly GCF_000690835.1 of Fulmarus glacialis. Taxonomy (NCBI): domain Eukaryota; kingdom Metazoa; phylum Chordata; class Aves; order Procellariiformes; family Procellariidae; genus Fulmarus; species Fulmarus glacialis. The sequence continues at coordinate 77,435 of NW_009231813.1, forward strand.
ATATTGGAGGCTTTCTTGTCATTTGCTCTAGCGTGATGAAGACTGAACTCTCTTGCTGCGGGACAGTGGATCAGGAATGAGGTAGTGGTCAATTAGTTGGAAAGAAATGTTGATTGCTGTCCAGAAAAGAAGAGAAAAAAGACCTGATGAGGTATTTTGGTTTGGTTGGAATGCGCTGCTAGAATGCAGTAAGGGATGAGAGCTTATTTTACACTTTGTGGAAGATCCTAGGACATGTTTGATACAAGCCTTGTGTAGACGAAACAGATAAACAGATTGTGATTGAGATCTGGACCCTTGGAAAAGATTGAGGGCCCTTGGAAAAGATTGCTAATTGTATGTTTTTTTCAAAGGACTGAGATCTTACCGCTGTCATGAAAGCTGTGCAGGGCCACTGTGAAAAAAAAAAATGTGACTTTAAAAGCAAGTAGAATTAATGATACTTGAAAAATCACTTTTCCAATCTGCAGAGCATATTTGCAGTCATCTGCAGCTGAAGGCCACATTGCCCCCACACTTCAGCCTTCCATCTCATGCTGCGTTGGTGTCTGAACTGTAAGGTTTCCCTCATGCTTCTGATCTCATCCTCAGTATCGTTAATATTCCTTAATGGAAAAGCAACTTCTGCAACAGATTGGCAATGAACATACTGAATCTATCACATCAAAGAAATAGTTGTAGGATGGCGTGAAGACTCCGCTTCTTTTTAAAGCGATCTGTATGGGCAGATCTTTTGAGTCCCTGTGTAATTTTACTGACTTTCATCAGAGTCCACACAGCTGTAGTTGTTTTGAAGAATCAGATGTTACTGTTGTGCTGTGAAGGTTAAAGGATGGTGTTTTCCTTATTTGTTGGAAACTAACATTGCTACTTACTTGGTGATATGGTAATTTAAATAAATACTAACATTTTGGTACCTATCAGCTGTAAGACCCCTTGGCTTCTGATATATTGATATCAGAAATTCTGTGGGAACATAGGTAATTATTTTTAAAACCGATATTCATTATATAGAATAATTGTACGTTTCCCTAAAATGTTTTTATACAATGCTTATCTAAACTTAAATACACACATACATTTTCTAGAATTATTTACTACTGTGTGACAGATACACAGCTGTGAGTCATTTACGTGAAGAGTAGGCAGATTTCTAAAGGTTGAATGAAAAGCTTTAATAGCAATATAGAGATCTGGTGGAAATTTATGTGCAAATGTCCTTTATTATATGATCACCCCCATATAAATATATAGCATTGAAACAACATTTCAAAGCCTAAGGTTTCATATTCAAACATGTAAAGATTAAAAGGAAACAACGTCATTGCTTTCACAGTTTTAAGGCACACAGTTTCCTTGTGTGTGTTTGTGTTGAGATACAGCCTTTAATTATACAATCAAATTTTTTCCCATGGGATTCCTAGTTTTTCAACACGGCTAACACTCACTGCCTTTTCTCAGGACTGTCTTAAGACATCTCATCGTAACAGTGATCTCTGCAGTGTCCCAGGGAGCTCTTTGGCCATCCTGGTGTAGCACCATCGGTATAGTGGTAGAGAGGAGTTTTCAGGACAGCTTTCAGCTGCTATAAGGAGGAGACTATCCTTCCTTCTCCTCATTTCTCATTCTGTTCACTTCATATCTTGTAATTTTAGTAATACTATCAGGGGCAGCAATCTGTTGAATGGTGAAGTAGGAAATGTGAAAACTCTGCATGGGTTCCTCACAGTTCATCAACCAGGTTGGAATATTTTACCTTCATAGCACAGACTTTGATGCTTGAACTGATGCAATAATGTTGGTAGTGGTGGGTAGTTGATGCTTTATCTAGAGCGGCCACAGAGGGAAGATATATCGGGGTGGGAGGAACTAAGGGGATAGCTGTCTGCAGGTTTCTCAGTATTTGCTGATGGGAAAGAAGGATCCTCTTTCTGGCTCCCAGGGAAGAGTTCTGTAATGTTTACAGACTCTTTTGCCATTGGCTGTTGTTACCTGGTTTTGTTTCAGTTTTCTTTGATTTCTCAAAATCTTCTTTGGTAAGAGGATAAATGCTAATTTTTAAATATGGAAACAGGAAGCATACAAAGAGGCTTTCATTTTTGAAAGTTAAATTACAGAGAAATAAAAGAAGAGGCTTTTTCAAGCATAGACACAGATTGGAATACTTTTGTGTTAATTAATATTACAAGCTTATGTTTATAGTGGAAAAGTTAATTTGAAAGAAAATTATTCCTCCTGATGCCATTAGCATTGTCAGCGTTCTTCATTCTGTGTCATTCCTGGGGAAGGTTAGGAAGGCAGCAGTAGACAACCTCCATGTGTGGCAATATGGAAGCTTAATTTTAAAAAATTAATTTACCAAAGATATTGTATAAGTGTTTGGAAACTATTACGGCAGTGATGCCTGAGAGAAGAGAGAGAAATCCCTAATGTGGTAGAAGTGCCTGCAGGGAGTATCCGAAGTGCAGGGCTGGGTTCAGCCAGATGACTCACTTCTAACCGAGTACTAGAAGCATTCCCCTTCACTGTTTGCTCTGAAATACATTCTGAGCTATCTGTGTGTACCTTCGACAAAATTCTCTCTGTACACAGGAGCTGTTGTACTCGGGTTTTTGGAACCCGAAAACAAGCTCTTTATTGATGGTGGGGTCAGGACGCTTCTGGGAACGGTGGCTTGTTGGTTACCAGCTACTCCCCAGCCAGAAGGAGGTCGTCTCTGTTTTAATAAGTCGTGCTTTGTTTCTTTTTCTTACTTAAAAAAAAAAAAAAAGACTGCTATACTATTTGCTGTGATATTTCTTTGTGATGGGATTGGTGAACTTCAGAAAAATGTTGAGTAGTATCAGAATTACCGGCAGAAACGTTTCAAGATAGAAGTGTGTACGTGCTGGGTGCCTTCTAAATGGCATCCTCACACTGCTGCTTGAAGAGTCGGTAGTCCTGTGAGTGGTGCTCTCCCTTTCCCATCCAAGTGGGATAAGAAGTTGGCTCTTAAGGTGTTTTGGGCCTTACAACACTTTCTGTTGGTTTTAATTTTTTGTTTGGCAGATTTTGTTTTAGATCGGGGAAGCTGGAAATAAAAACCTCACGTATAAATAGCAGTGAAACAAGCAACTATGCTAACCTCTGCTTTCAGTTACAGTAACATAAACTTGAGAAAGCTTTGCTGATATCTTCTGCGTACAACTGTTGGGTAGAATTTGGCTCATCAGTCAGCTCCTTAATCATTGGATTTTCTAGAGTCTGCAGCTAATTCTGCTCAGCATATGCTATTGGTTTTTTTATGCTATACATTGGTTTGGGAACAATATTGAGATACCAGTGTTCCCAGTCTGAAATTTGAAGCCAGTGTTGAACAGTTTGTTTTTCATTCAGTTTGTATTTGTCACTAAAGAAATACCGAAATGTTGGTAATGATCCTAAAAACTCAAATGAGATTGTTGAATAGTAGTTATGCGTGTTTAAAGTCAGTTCATACTATGTCATGACAAAAAAATACTGAAACTGTAGGGCAGGTGTCTTGTCATTGTACACAAACTTTAAAAGCAGAGTCCACTGGTTTGGGGATGGGGTTGTTAACAGTTTCAGACCAACAAAGTCTTACTTCAGAAAATTTTGTTTGTGCTCTGTGATGCATCTGGAGCTACTGATAGGAAGTGTAACATCAAATAAACTTTGGTATTGAATTTCCTAATCTTAAGGAGTCGTGGTTGTTTCAGACAGGACTATAAGTTCATGGAAGAAAACATGAAAAGAAATTTGTATACCTGTGTATTTTACATTCTTATTTAAAAAGTGCCCTGCTTAAAGGGCAGTAATTACTTTTATTGATCCACACTGACATGTCTTTTGGTGAGTTAGTTAAAATGCATCTCCAAATAATACCAAGAGAAATATGGCTTGTGTGTGTATGCATATGTATATACAAAATATGTATTATTTCACTTAAAAGTAGATAAAAGAGGAAATGTGAACGTCTGCAGATGCCTTGAGAGGTCCTATCTGGTTTTGGATTTGGTAGCGTTTCTCATCTAGGCATTTAAAGGCAAGTCAGCAGCTGGTGTAAAAGACTAAAGATGAAATATAGCCAAAGAGAGAGATGGATTGAAAAAATGAATTAGTTAATAACAGTCTTGTTAAGCTTTGGAAGATTTTAAGACTGGGTCGATAGGTGACATATCCTTTTTGTTCTATTTAAGAAAGATTGATAATCTGACAACATCAAAAGTTATTAGTCATACAAAGCAGATAGAGGGAGGATAGAAATAGTACTTTTTGGGGCCACCTGGGCTTTTTGTCATTGTGTTTGTTTTGTGCTTTTCTTTATATGTAAAGATAGTAAAATCGTCCTTGCTGGGAAATGACTGGCTGTCATATGCAGCGTTTTACCCACTCATGCTGTTTTGAGCTGCACGTTACCACTCCATTGAGGTGTTCAGTTACCCTTACTAAGAAATTTGTATTTATTCTTAAATTTATAAAAGTTGCTCAACAACCTGACAATAGTAACTTGCACTGTAGGACTGACTGGGCTGTTGGAATGTTGACAACATTATTTTAAAATGTTTATAAGAATTAAAAATTGGTTCAAGATAAGCCAATCTAAGATTTGTTAAGAAGAAACTCTGCATAAAAAAGTTAAAACATTCTTTCCTGTTGAAGGCCAGGGAAGTTCTTTGAGGTTACCTGGCGGCTGCACAGCTACCTGCTAAAGGTAAAAAGCCTCCAGAGGGGATGGTCCATCAAGGAAGGAGAAAGCAACGATCCTTTTTCTCTGCATGTTTTTCTACTGCTGATCAGCACAAAATGTTGTTATTTGGAGATTTTCTAGTAGCTCTCCAGCCTGCATAATGCCACCATTCACAAGCTTCTAATGGGAGAAAGAGCAAGTGTGCCGATGCAGCCAGAGCTGCTAAATAGCCCATGTTGCTCAGGATGCCCTCGCCCTGGGCCACGCTAAGGGTGGAGGAACAGCAAAATCCTGTTCCAGGGTAGAGGAGGGCCCTCATGATGGAGGCATGTTGTTAACCCGTTGATTGTGAGAAGAACTAAAGTAGAGCAATCCAACTTAGGCATTAGATAGCATTTGGCAAACAGTGGTGGAAAAGATTACTGTATATTTAGCAATGGGAAGGTTGTAAATGGCTGCACCCTAGCTGCGTGGTCAAAGAAAATACAGCTGAGATTATAGCAAAAAGCCCAGCCCCTCAAAACTTGCATTTTCTTAGTACATGCTAGGCACTATCTTGAACTGATGCAAAAATCACCACATTTAATATATATTTTAAAAGATAAGCCAATAAAATGTAAATTCCATTCACAAAAATATGAAAGTCAAAATTACGATTTCCTTGCCAGCAATTATTCAGCTTACTACACTTGTGTAATATTTCATATAGCTTTGTATGATGTAAGTTTCCTTTATGATGTTGTGGTTTTTAATATATATGTATGTATGTATATGGTTTGAATTCATAATTTAGATGAGAATTGTAACGTGTATCTTCTAATCTCCTCGCAGTGGAAGTCACAATTCTTATTCCACGGTACAGTGCTCTGTGGCAATAGCTTATTTTCTTCGTGAAACTTACCTTACCAAAACCAGTAGCGATAGTATTTCTTTTATTGGAACAAATTTAAATGTGATGGTGTCATGATTATCACAAGTTCCCTCTTATTTAAAGGGATTATCAGGTATCAGATGCATGTTATTTTTGGTGGGTGATTTTTCACATACGTTATCACAGCTGAAACTCTCTCTGGTATATTGTTTTAGCAGCTTTTTATTATTTCCTCTTACCGTTATGGTTATGTAAAAATGGAAGCTGTTGTCTTTTAAATTTTCTTTCTCTTATCTGGTTCTCTTGTGTCTGTCCACACTGGGAATTGGAATAAGTGAATCATGTTTAATTTCTTTTAAATGCAGTTCAAGCAAAGTGAATTTGTCAGTTTATGCAGCTAGTGTAGACTGGGATAAATTGTATTTCAGTCTCACCTAGAAATTTACCCAATGTTTGAGCCTTGTGTGCATTTTATATTTTGTGGGTTTAGCATAGTTAGGTCTCATTACAGTCTTTTAAGGAGTACTTTTAGCAATATATAAGACAAGTTTAAACATAGTTCCCAAACTTGGTTTTGAAGCCAAAGTAAATGAGGTCTTGTAGTGCCACATTCCAGTGATTCTGACATCAGAGGAATATCTGCAGTAATAAATTTTTATATTAAAGTGGCTGAATTTTTATATGCCTGCAAGAAGCAAGACTGGGGTCTGACGTGGAGAAGCATTAAGCTAACCATTCAAGACACTAACAAATTTTTTCATGAAAACTTTTTCTTCCTCTGGAAAAAAAAGATGAAAAAGCACAATGCTTACAGTTTGACAAAAATCAAATGTTATTTTAAAAAAGGCTCAATAAAACTAGTTACTTAATTTTGTTTAGTGTTTTATTGTTGTTTCAGGTTTCTTGATACTCTGTGGAGATGTCTCTGTCTTTTTGTGAATTAGCATTAATAATTATCTGAGTGCTGACACGAAACAAATCAAAACCCCAAAATACTTTGAAATATTTGCACAAATGGACTTGTATCTAATGTATGTTGTAGACATTTGAATACAAAGCATTCAGTATTCATCACATTTGCAGCACTATTAGCAAACTTTTTTGAGATTTTTATTCTGGGAAAAATAATTAAAAAAAACTTGTAAAGGTTACAAACCTGATTCATACCAGGACACTGGATTAAGGCACAGATAGCAGAGCAGGACTGCCTCAACTTGGCCTTGTATGGCTGGGCTGAACTTTGCCAGCTAGAAAGACGGTTCGCTTTCTGCTGTTGGTGCCTCTCTCTGCGGTGGCAAGGAAAGACTGGGAAAAGCTGCCGATGAATTTGCACTCAGCTGTGTTTGAGCTGACCAGCTCTTTTGCCATCCCTTGATGTTAAGAGGAAGAAGGGTGTCTTACAATCCAGAGTACAATTTTTTTTCCTCATTGTTGTAACAACAATTACATGTTTTATAGTGCCAATTCTTTCAAATTTACAATTGAAGCGTCTTCATCTTGTTTTCTTTCAGATTCTTCTCATTCTTTTCATCGAGATGAGACTATAGTTATTGCCCTTGCATCTGTGTCTGTACTGGCTGTTTTGATTGCTGCTCTGTTCTTTGGATACAGAATGCTTGCAGGTAGGGTTTGACGATCCTTTTTTTTTTTTTTTTTTTTGTTCTTTTGACTGTTTCTCTCCCCAGTCCCTATTATATGTTTGTACATGATGCTTCCTTTTCTTCTCTCTGACACTTTATGGTCATAACAGTCCAGAGAGATTTATGATTTCTCCAAGCTGGCATTTTGGGACCCATTTTTCTTCAACAAATCCTCTGCTTAATAGAGTTTAAGTGAGGTTGTGAACGTGCTTTATAGTTTTGCCAGTGATATTCAATTATCAAAATAGTTGTGTAGCAGAGAGCCTTAAGTTTGTAGCTATCAGCACCTTCACTGCTGATTTTACTGACTGAGAAGATTTTACAGGATTCCTTTTGATTTGTTATGTCCTTGCCTACAATATGTCCTTCTGCCAAGTCCCAGGTAAGTTGTATTGTTTTCACTTATAGCATGGCAAAAAAAGGAAACGGTCTGATTCCCTCCCCACCCCCTTCCACAGGAGACCGTAAACAAGGTTTGCACAGTATGAATATGATGGAGGCAGCAGCATCAGAGCCCTCATTGGATCTGGATAATCTGAAGTTGTTGGAGGTAAATGTTCAACTCGGTTTCTTAATCTTCATTTTTATTCAATGTAACACTTGTGGTCATACCATCTCCCAGGTATAGTTACAGAAATAAATGTATCAGTGCTCCTGTAATGTTTTCTTCTAAATCACAGTTTAAAGAAGAAATTAAAAGAAAAAAAGAGGAAAAAAAAAGGTTACCGCAGTTACATTTTGCCTGGTTTTGTTAGTAATATTGTTGGTATTAGCTAGAGCATGTTCTACCTTGAGAAGAAAATACTGAACACTGGGAGGTAATGAGGGAAATTGGAATGTGCTGTATTTCAGCATTGCATCAAAAGATCCATATTTTTGCTTGACACTGATCACTTTAAGTACAGTATCCGATCATAGTCATTTGAAATGCTTTAGTAACACTATTGGCATATAGAATTTACTGCAGATAGGGCAGTATATTTCAGTAGTGGTGCATTTATGTGTAGTCATTCTTCACAATGGGGTACTCTCTATCTCCATGGCAACTAGAGGCCAACCAGAACTTTCTGCTCAGCTTGGTATTAGATGTATCATCAGAAAATTGCAAAATGTTATGCTTTCAATTGGTGTGCTTGATAGAACTTAAGGAATTTTTAAAAGCTTTTAGCCAGAAATAAATCAGTAGAATGACTGAGAGACATTCAGAGAGTGGTACTTCTCTTCTTTTTGCCCATTAGAAATCACACCTAGAGATGCAGACTGCAGACATGCAGTGTGGTCTGGGCTAATGGTGACAGCAGACTAATAAGCAAAGACGCTTGGGTCCCTTCTGCCAACAAAAAAGAACTTGAGGCAGAGCTTACAAGAGTATAAGGATGTGTATTGTAGAAGTGTGCAAAGCCCCAGATGAAATTACTCATACTGATATGCAGTCTTGGAAAAAGCAGCAGCTTTGTTGGTGGAGAGATCTGCTATGGGGTCTTCTGTCCTCTTTCTTAAATCCTAAGGAGCTGACTCCTCACCCCCAGTCATAGGGTGTTGCAGAACAAATTGTCTTAACCTGTGCTTGCCTTTTCACATCTCCGTGGGTAGAATATATTCCGGGTTTGTACCTTGAAGTGACTTGCTGCTGCTTTGCAGTCCACTGGCATGGAAGAACTGAGAAATAGAAAGTCTGTCTGGTAAAGGACACTTCATTGTTGGAAACTTTCCTGTTAGACAAGTTTATCATCTTTAGAAGCACTACTTTTGTAATCCCTTCTGCTTTCTGTTCCTTCTCCATTTGTAAGTTTTTAAAAAGTAAAAACGTACTGGTCCATGAAATCCTTAGTTTCACGTCTAGGTCTTCCTGAAAATTATTTGAATTAAATAGATACTTAAATTCTTACGTAGTTAGAATTTTTTGAGCTTTAGAAACTAGGACTCTTCCTGAAGGTGGTCATACGTTTTGGTTCAGAGCAGAGATCGCATCTTTCTTCAGTTGCCATGGAGATGGGAAAGGCCGTTCTGTGAAGACTGGCTAACATAGTGGGGGCTAGAATAAAGATTCACAGGTAGTAAGGAATTAATTATTTCTTTCTGTTAAAACCTGTTTACCTCTTTTGGTATCTATTTTGCACTACAAATGCATATATTGTTATTACTGACCTAAAAGGGTTATAAAGCTATCCTAAACCTAAAATGTTTAGCTTAATGTCTGTGATCTCTGGAGTTAATTAAAATTGATCACATAAAAGCTATAAATGTTTAGTAGGCAAAAGTTTAATAAGAGAATTAGCAGCCCAAAACACATGGATTTTATTGATTCTGTATATAAAACTGCTGAATAGATTATTTATGATTTATTTACTGGGTATTCAGACTATAGATCAATTTAGTAAGATCTAAGTTGGCCTGTGCTGAGGTTTCCAGCTCCAAAATAGCTTTTACTAATTGAAAACTAATTCTAGTTTTCAATACAAAATACTCACTGTATTCACTGTTTTTTATAGTGTAAGTCAGTATAAAAGTTGGCGTACAATCTTTGTGGAGTGAAAACTTTTGTCTTCTTTATTATCTTTATTATTTAGTGAACTACATATTTACATTTTTTTGCAGTTGATTGGCCGGGGGCGATACGGAGCAGTGTATAAAGGCTCCCTAGATGAACGTCCAGTTGCTGTGAAAGTATTTTCTTTTGCTAATCGTCAGAACTTTGTCAACGAGAGGAACATTTACAGGATTCCACTGATGGAACATGACAACATTGCCCGCTTCATTGTGGGGGACGAGAGATTCACTGCAGACGGCCGTATGGAATATTTATTGGTGATGGAATATTATCCCAATGTAAGTGCTTCAAAGAAATCAATCGCATTGGTTTAGATTCGTAAGAATAGCCACATAAAAAGGATGTACTTCAGTATTTGCCAGTGATTTTCATTGCTTCTTCTTGCACAGTAATGTAAAAATAATCCATATAAATTACAATTTTAATGAACCTTAGTGTGGTTTACTGTAATACCCTTTAAGATTTCCCAGTTAGTGCTATCAAATGTAGTCTTACAAATTCTTAGCTGTAGTATTTGCTCTTGGTTATGGTGCGGGTTTTTTTAGTCAACTGTGCAATATTCAAGGACAGAATTTGAAGAGTTGTTTTTACTTAAGAATAATTTAATAAATTTAAAACTTCCTAGTATTAAGGCATTATATCTCTGTTATGGTAGTTATGACCTCACTCGGTAGCTGTAAATGGTGGGGTTTTTTACAATGAAACATAATAGATCCAGTATTGTTGTCAAACTAGTTTGTGGTACTGTAAATCATGTTGGCTTTTTATCCTGTTATCTTCCTTAAAGCATTCTGTGGCATACCATATTTATTTTGCTCTACCATATATTGATGATGTCGGACAAGTCTTAAGAAGGCAACCTTACTTTCCAGAGCCATATCTTCAAATCTGCTTGGCTAACTGAATGCTTACATCCCTCAAATTCATTGATTTGAGTTTCTAACGCTCTGTGTGTGTGTGTGTGTGTGTGTACACATGCGTAGAAACTAAGATGTTTTAAAAATACACAGCATAAATGTGAATTGCTTTCATGAAAAATCATAAAATGTGATGTGTATGGGGGTTATATATATGAAAATGCAAAAAATTACGTTTCACAATTTATCTTGGGGTTTTTTTGCTTGTGTATGGGAAAGAACTTTAATTGTTCAGTTAAATAATTTTTTTAATGAGCTTTTTGGTCTCAAGTAAGCGAACTCATATTGTATTTCCTCCAGTGTGTAAAGGTGATGGCTGAAGCCTGATTTGTTATGGGGACAGTAGGACAAAAGCTGCTTATTCAAGTAGCAAAAAGAAACAAAACAGTAATAAATAGCAGTAATGATGGCCTGTCTTAGGGTGTTTTAGGCTCCACGTATATGCTTGTGTTGAAAGTTAAATGCATCCGTGTATATAAATGTCTAAATATATATGCAAATTTAAGGCAACATAGCACTTCACAAATATATAGAGAGTATCTTAACTGAAACTTTTAAGTGAGAACACACTTCATCATGTAAGCTTATAAGAGATGGGTATCTAAGAAGAGATTGCAGAGATTAGAAACGACCATAGAAAAAGCTCAGTCGTGCCCATACCAGATGGACAGTGGCAAAGCACGTCAGCTCTGGCCTGCTCTGGCAGAGTAGGCTTATTTTCAACTAATTGAGTTAAGTGAAATCAAGCGAGTATTCTGCTCCTGGGAGGGCATAGCATAACTGTCTTAACAGGAGATCTGGTTTTGCTGTTTTCTTGAATGAAAGGATTTTCAGCTGAAGTGTAATTTGATTGAAAATTGTGTCTTGTGGCTTATAAAAACAGGATCTGTTAATGATCTGATTAAATGCACAGATGAGGCTTATGACATCATATTACCAGATTCTTTCTCAATATGGTATTAAGAACAGCAAGATTAGTCTAAAATAAATCCACTGGTGGTTTGGAAGTCATTGGAAAAAGTGCACAGCACGTGTAATTAATGCAGTGTGATCCTTAATTCAGTGAGCAGATGTTGTGCTGTATGTGGACCAAACAGCAGAGAAGGAACCTTGCTGTGGCAGCCCTCCTAAAAGGGAATTGCACCGTTCAAACTGGAGCCATAAATCTTATTTCAATAAGGAGTAAGCCATACAAGATGTGCAGGTGAAATACTCCCCATCCAAAATGTCATTCTCCCTCGAAATATTTTCCTTCTTGGAAATAGGAACACACAAACCAGAATACTTTCAGACAGAAAATTGTTCTTGGTGTTGCCTTGGTGAAAGCAAGACAAATAGGTTTGACCCAAATTGTGTTGTTATCCAAACATGCCTTCAGACCAAAGGAGGTAGGTGAGCAAGTAATAAAAGGAAAGATACATGTATTTATCAATCAACATGCTGTTCTGATGGTACTCTGAGGTGTGGTAGGTGAATAAGCAGTGAGTAAGTTGCAAGGGATGACATAGTAGGAAATACATAATAGCCACAGAATTGTTCCCCCAGTCAGACATTCACATCTTTTTAGAACAATAGAAAAACTGTTGTAAAACACATAGTAGAGTCTTATGATTGTTAAAACAAAACCAACAATTTTATCAAAAGTTATAATCAGAACAAATGTCCCCAATTTAACGTGTAACTCATGACTCTGACGAGAATAATCTTAATTACAAATATATCTCTCTCTAAATCTTGACTAAAACTTTTCTTGGTTGTCATTTATATTGAACTTCACTAAAAGCATAAAACCACAGCCCTCAGCTAGCTTCAGAAATATCTGGTGGCTAGCAAGCTCTGCAGCAGAAAGATCTTGAAGTTGGTTTGAGGTCTTTATACAGTGAGTGTTTCCCAGTCACACCGTGACAACAGTCCTGTAGCCTCCGTTAGAACGGGCTGGAATCTCAACCCACTAAGCCAAGAAAACCTGTTACTGCACCCAGGTTGCTGGCAGTTGGAGGCTAATGAGAGTGTTTGTATTTCTTAAAAAGCTTTAAATAATAAGAAAAAAATGTAAAATTCTTTAACTCGTTTCTAGGTGGATTCTCAGCTTTTTTCCCCCTACCAAAATCTATTTGAAGTTCATATAACAGCATTTTAAACAATGGAAAAAAAATGCTTGTGTAAAAAAATGCTGTATGAGTGACATTTGTGTTTTGACCGAGGAGGTTATCTATTTATGGGTTCCTTGTTCTGCACAGTCTAAGTCTGAAAAGCTGCAAGACTTTTGTAATTCTATTAAGGAGCGTCAAGAACTTGGTATTAGTTTTAGCATTGGATTAAAAAAATGTGTAATGCTTTGGTCATTTTAAATTCTGGTATCTGTGTGCCTCCGTCTGAACTGTGCATGCGTTACATACCTGAATGTCGACTCCAAATGGACTCAAATGGCACATACCAGATTTTTTTGAACCAAATGTTGCATAACTAATTTTGCAATAAAGTGTTTTTAGTTGCAGCTATGATAAGATGTTACGCATTGGTGCACCTTTAAGATTACAGATTTAAATAGTCAAAAACACGGTAGTTTGTAGTCATAAATAAACATTATATTGTAAGATGTATGCAGAGACAGCTGGATGACTTGTTCTTCATGCGTGGGCATTTAGTTTGTTTAAACGGAGTATATTGTCACTGCTCAAAGGTGTCGTAGTTTGCAGGATTTGGCTCTTGTTTCAGATAGCAGTCTCGTTTTCTAGAATATCTCAGTATCATAATTGACACACTTCCTTCTGGTTTTCTTGGAGTTTGCACCACCAATTACTAAAAAATCCCCCATTTTTCACATTTAACTTCTCTTTCAAGAAAAGGGGAATGTGACATTCTTTTTTCCTGTTTCTTCAGTGCATGTGGACTCCTTTTCTGAGTCACCTTTGGGTTTTTTTTGTTTTGACATATAAGTAGATTATAGCAGGGGAGATGCCAGTGAGAGATGTTGAGGACTCTTCTGCAAGTGCTAATGATTTAAAGACCACTATTTAGTAACCCAGGCTATTATATCTGCAGTTACCTTTCTTCTTCTGTTGTTCAACAAGACTTTTTCAGAAGAATAAATCAAGTGCATGCTTTGCTTTTGTTTTATAAGTAGTATCATTATTCCTAAAGGCAATCCCTGTTACTTTGTGATAAATTTTCTTTTCCACTTCTTTAGATAAACCAAATGGCAGCACTAGAAATTAATGAAACTTTGGTTCAATCTTGTGTTTTAGAACATCTGGGTAAACACAATAGTAGTTGCAGGATTACACCTTTCAGGAGCAATGGATAAAACTGACTCTCCTAAAGATTTTGAGTTATTCAACTGGACAACGTTTTTAATCCAGTACTTACCTTTTTTTTTTTTTTTTTTTAAAGGGTTCTTTGTGCAAATATTTGAGTCTCCACACAAGTGACTGGGTGAGCTCCTGTCGTTTGGCACACTCTATAACGAGGGGCTTGGCGTACCTGCACACAGAGCTACCTCGAGGAGGTAAGGCCAGGAAGGGATGCCAAGATGTTGGAAGATACTCTTATTTCTATCAGGTAGTAGATTCCTGCCTTTCTTTTTTCTCTGTGACAGTATGGTGAGTAGGAAATGATGAATGCAGATAGAGATTACTCAGAACTTCTGATATGTTCTTTCCTTCTGAACAATCCCATGTTGTGAGCTGCGTCTGTGACGCTTGTATGAAAACGTGGAGTAAGAGCCAGCAGAGCCCCAGAGAAAGGCAAGAGGAGGAGGCGGAGTTGTACAGTGCTGCTGTATCATGGCAACAGATTACTGAAGACCTGAAGCACTGGATGTGTGTCTAGCACAGAGCAAACAGATGGGGTGTTCTATTTGTTTTTGCAGTTCAGACACAAATCACCAAAGCAATTTTTAGTTTGTGTGTGAATTGTATACGCAAAGAGAAATAATTAAATCTTCTAACTCCACTGTAGTTTTATTTATCGTATGTCTTGATGTTTGTCTGAGGGTGTGGGCCTAGTCTTCGCAGTGTACAAACGGTACTGCTGGACTTTTAGTGTTTTATTAGAGCACTGGATGTGACAACATATTGATTTACATCTTTATATCTCTGCTTGTGTGCTTCAGCCAGCATTTCAGCAGCTGAAGTATCATGATTATAAAGCAGATATTCTGAGATATGTGGTGTATCAGGCTGAAGAATAATGCCTGGCACTGGAGAGTTGGCAATAATTTTTGGCAATAATTTTTGGCAATAAATAAAAGGATGGTATCATTAATTCTACGTTAAGGTGCTAATGTTTGGATTAAAATTCAAAACTATATATATCAAATGTTAAGCATCAGTTCTAGCAAAGAATGACAACTGGAGATGCTGTTAAAAGTGCAAGGCTGAAAATACCTAAACCAGTATTCCTATGTGCCATTGAAACTGCAGCTATCATCTTAACTTCATCATTTCGAAATGTGCAGACAGGTGTGTCTATTCGCAGCCAGAAAATGTGTAAACCTTCCATCATAAAGAAGAGACAGCCATAGGCTGCTCTATGAATGCTAGGAAGGAACTCATGGAGTAGAATAATTTCCACAGTAAAACTGGTTCTATAGTGCTGGCTGCTTTACTGACAAAATAAATTGTATATGAACTAGCAATAACTGAGATTATTCTTTGGAAAAGATCAGGTCACTTGCAAGATGAACATGTTCAGACTCTCTAGAAAAATATTGTCTACATATCTTCTGAATAGGTGCAATCCCAATCATAGCATAAATAGTTGGTGCCCTATTTGACACGAGTGTGGATATGAGCGAGGCTGTCAGGGCTGTGGTAGCAGATCCGTGCTTAAGTACACGATGTCTCTCCTGCCAAAATCATGCTGAAATATCCCTTCAAAAGAAGCTTATTGGCAAACACTAAAACTGGATATAGCAGTAGCCTAATATATTGTATAGATACAGTGAAACTCTGAATGCCAGTCATTTTTCTATAGATAGCGTACGGTGGAGCTCATTATAAAGAGGCAAAAATGTTAGCTTTCTAAAAGATAAGCTGATTTTCTGCTTATAATAGCTGAGCAGACATAATGAGGTTCTCTCATTTTGCCAAACAGTAGAACTGCTCAAATAATAACAAGCACTTCCATGTGTCCAAATAGACCATTACAAACCTGCAATATCCCATCGTGACTTGAACAGCCGCAATGTACTGGTAAAGAATGATGGAACATGTGTAATTAGCGATTTTGGACTCTCCATGAAGTTAACTGGGAACAGACTTGTACGCCCAGGTGAGGAAGATAATGCAGCCATTAGTGAGGTAAGTAGAAATGAAGATAAACCAGTGTATAAAGGAAGACAAATTAGTATGGAAGTAACACTGAGAAATAATTGTTTCTGTTGTTACAAGGTGAATGTTAAGGTGGTACAATTCCTCTAAGGGGGAATTGCTGCAATGTGGGTGAGAAGTGGCTGAAACCTTGCTAGGAAGAAACTGGTTTTAGTCTCAAAACACTCGAAAACAAACCTAGCATTTTGAAAGGTGGTAGGTTGGCAGCCCTGGGAGACTGAAGTTTTCTGTGTGAGATATGAGAAGATGCAAGGTAGGTTTGGTTGCCATGTTGTTTGCAATGATGTGGTACAGGTCCCTTCAGTCTTATACTGCAAGTATTAACTGAAGGCCAAACATTCTTTGGCGGTTTTGGTGGGGTTTTTTTTCTGAAATGGTGACATACTGCATTCTGCATCCTACAACCATTTCGCTGTGTGTCATCTGCAATTTTCTGCACTTTAAATGGATACATCTCGGAGACTAAGTGCATGTAGAAAGATGTGGACCAACTGAGAAAGAACGGGGACAAAATAACAGGGGATGCTTATAGGAAAAGATGAAAGAATTAGGGTTATTTAGGGAAGGAAAGGCAGAGAGGGAAGGAAAGGCAGAGACAGGTCTTCAAATATGTAAACTGCTATGAAGTTCAGTGTGAGTAGGACAAGGGGTTACATTGTAGGAGGGAAAATTTAAGTTAGTTACAAAGAAACCTTTCTAATCTGTAGAAGGCAGCCAAGGTCTGGAATGGACTACTGAGGAAGCCTATATAGAATTTGCATCATTTTATGAATTTAAGGAACAGATTGGGAAAACATCTGCTAGGAGTGGGTTAGAATGGATTCTGGGCAGAAAGAAGAAACTGATTTCTTAAGCTTTCTTTTTTATGATGCTGTGATTCAGAGAGTAGTTTTTTTGTTGTTTTCTTTTTGTGTAAGCATAAATACACTGACACCTGAATATAGGCTACTGAAATACAGTGAGACTATTTTAAACAGAGTGAAAGTCCCTAATGGTTCAGTACATTTGTTGTCTTTGTGCTTTTACAGAAAACCTTTACATTTCATTCAAAGAATGTGTTTCGCAGTGCTAATCACCTTCCCTTAGAAAGCAAGTGCTACATTAATAATACCTAGTGTACAGGTCCTCTTTTTAGATCTCCCCTTACTGAAAAAAGAAACGGGGAAACCACTCTAAAATGCAGGGATATGGAATAGTTTTGTGACAAAATACTGTCCTACGAGTACTGATGAGTGATTGCTCTAATCTAACATATTTCTTAGTGGAAATGAACAGGTTCCTCCAAGGCTGTTAATAACCATTGACCATGGAAGATGTAGGGGAGAGCCTTGCTGAAAGTCCAGGAATAAAGAGAACAAGTTCCTTGTTCAGCAGCATCCTCTTCCATTACGATACATACCTTGGTGTTTAACAGAGTAATTTCAGGAAAAAGAAACATTTCTGCTGTATCGTATTGCATATGAGAACATTGAGTAAGGGACAAAATTATTTTGTTTGGGTACATGCAAAAAAGTGACAGAGTAGGGGAAGGGTTTTGTTATGACTAGGCTCCTATTAAGAGTCTAGAAGCTGAGGACATTGATTAGAAGAGAACTGCATTTTCCTTAACTGTAGAAAATATCAAACAAAGTGTTTTGTATTAAAAAAAAAAATCTCCATAATAAATTGAATTTATAAACTGCTTTCTGATTTGAAGCTTTGATTTTGTTTTTCCAGGTTGGTACGATCCGTTATATGGCCCCAGAAGTGCTTGAAGGAGCAGTGAACTTGAGGGACTGTGAATCTGCTTTGAAACAAGTAGATATGTATGCGCTAGGCCTTATCTACTGGGAGATATTTATGAGATGTACAGACCTCTTCCCAGGTAACTAAAAGAACTGGAAAAAACATAAGTAGTAGAAAGTGGTACCAGCAACCAAAGCTACTCCCTAGTGATAGCTTTTTAAAGTGAAGAAGGGAAATAATTTTCTCAATGGTTTTTGCCATTAAGTCGGTGCCATCTAGCGTTCAAGATGATTGTTGTCAATACAGTGTATTTGAGTGTGAAGCATGGTTCATGCTGAAAGACTTTAAATTACCTGTTTAAGCAGTTTGCAGGCCTCGTGGTAAGTGCAATTTGAGCATTATTATTATTGTCCGGAGTTTACAAATATTGAGAGTCGGGCTGATGGCAAAGGCAGTACTTTTAGTTCTTAGAACTGATAGAAGTGCCTGAAGTGTCTTTCAGACTTTCCTCATGAAAGAATGGCAGTGCTCTGATTTAATGTAGCCTTTCGTCAGTCGCACCATCTATGCTAGTGCCATTGAAAATTCAGGGAAATCCTCTATACCTATAACATAAACCAAGAGGAAGTAGACTTCTAAAGTTTAACACGTGAGATTGTGTCACAACCACTATCATCTTCCCAAGATACAGCATATAGAGTTAATCTGACATGCAGCATTCTCTCTAGTCAAACAGCTGCACTTCATGTACAGAGACTTGTAATCTCGCTGGGCTTCCTCCCAAATGAAGTACATGAATATATTCAGTCAGCGACGTTTCACAGAAATTAGGTGTCATCCTCAGGCTCTAAGACATGCTGAATGTGCCACTCAACCAGCAAAGTTTGAAGATGCTATCCTTTGAAAGGTTGCTGAACAACACTTAATTCATTTGCAGTTAATTCAGCTTTTTTTGTGACGTTAGACTTTGGGGGAAAGTGGAGAACATCTCAATAGACAGCAACTTTGATACTACCTTTCGTCACCTGAAAGCCCTTGCTCTGCCTTTTAATCTGTGATTTTTTTTCTTTCTTTTTTTTGCTAACAGGGGAATCTGTGCCAGAGTACCAGATGGCTTTCCAGACAGAAGTCGGAAACCATCCCACTTTTGAAGATATGCAAGTCTTGGTGTCTAGAGAGAAGCAAAGACCAAAATTCCCAGAAGCGTGGAAGGAAAACAGCCTGGTGAGATAGAATATTTTCAAAGAAACAATCATTTAACCAGCTATAGGGTGTACTCACTTCTTAAAAGCAATTTTTGAATACGTTCTTTTTTTTAATTTTTTGTTAGTATTTAAGGATTGGGAGCTGCTTCTGTCTGGACTTCTTAAATATTGAATTCAGTTTTTAAAAAGCCATTGACATGAAAGCTAGATTTCTTTCAAGGAAAAATACTATGATTATTACCGGATGCTGAAGTGTGATACACAGAAGATAACTTGTTATATTAATTGTTAGACAGTATCTGTAGTATTATGGATGAAGTGCCCATATGTTCTCTGTATGCTGGATGAGAAACATAAAGGCATTTTCTGTCTTTCGACATCCTGTAAACTAATAACACCCTAAAATAGTTGGCAAAAATGTAAAGATACTCTTCAAAACTAAAATCTATAAACATCGTAATAAACTTTTTCTGAAGTTGTATAGTCCTCAGAATTTGCAGAGGCTACAGCTTCTAGCAATCATTTCATTATAACTACATTAGAAATTTTATATGGCTTCATTTGATCTGCAATTTTTATTTTTAAGACTATAAACATAGTTATGTTGTTTGTTGTTTTGAAGTAGTATAGCTATGGCTTATAGCCTTGCTTGCTGCTGCAGGCCAACAAGTTATGGCAAGTCAGCTGAACTCTGGTAAGAGTCTGTGTGCTTGCTTTCATCTGCGGCAAGATGAGGTAATGCGAATCCCCTTAGTGGGGGTTGTTTGTCTTTTATTACAAGCAAAGTGAAATGCAGTTACTGGGTTCCACCTGATACATAGTAACTTGTTTAAGCTAAAATAGCTTGATTGCGAATATGAAAATTACATATTTGGCTCTTATTTTAAACAACACTTCTAGTTATTCACTTACTGAAATTATGCCCTTCAATCTTCAGAGACTTTGCTAGTTGATAAGTATGTAGCTACTGTGCAGATAATGGGGAGCCTAAGGCCTCATCTATGCTGGTACTTGTAAATATGTATGAAACCATTTTCAGAGAGGAGCATAGCCTCCAGTATTAACACTGTCGTAAAACATGTTGTAACTGAGTTGAGAGCTTCATAGAGAGGTTCCTTTATTACACAGTTTTGGCCAGGCAGTCTTGGGGGGTGGGGGGAGGAGGGAGGAATCCACACCCAAACTATATAGGAAATCAAGCAGCAACTGTTTTAACTACAGCCATGTTGACAAATGCAGTGTTGGAAGAACCAAGCTTGACAGCTGTTTTTGAAGACAGTTATAACTAGAACAGTTCAAGAAGGTTTGTTTTGTTTTGCAGACTACTGTTTTAAATGTTAATTATGTTCTAACAAGCTGATAGACTCCAGCATTATTAGATACTGAGCTAGTAATGATCCCTGTATTTGAAATGCCTAACACATTCTTTGTGTTGTCACTAATTTTTTTGCAAAAATACAAAATAATAATGATAATTATCATATTAAGTCCAGCTCTAAGGATGGATCTACACCATTGCTTTAAGAGAAAAGAGGACTAAATAAACAATCTGTAGTTCTGTCATGGGTATCAAACAAGCTTCTCCATCCTACGGCAGTCTAGGATAACATCTGAGTGAGCACTTTAGGGGAGATACTGTAGAAAACTAAGCTCCAGATAACCTCATCCTGGTTCTCTGGTCCTAACCTCCTATATCTAATGCGTGGGATAAAAGACTTTTGTCTGTTATTTGAAGCTATGCTGACATGTTGGGTTGTAACACTTTCATGCAAATTCATCTATTAGAGAAATGTATTTGCCCTTTTCATTTGAGAAACACAAATAAAAAGCAGTGTTTTATTTTTTAGGTCATATAATTAAGGCACTCAAAAGATGTGGAATCCTAAACTTATGATTACTTATGCAGTCTCAGTTTGCTTCTTGAACATATGCGTTATGATACAGACCTTGATTAGCAGTATTGTTTTTCACGGTATAAATCAACAATCTGAGCAGATGATGTGCATAAACTAATTCAAGGGCTATAAACTGAGTTGAGATGTCAGCAGCGTTCTTGTCTCATTTGCCAAAGCAGGGGCCCAAGCTTGACTTCAAAGGTCAGGACTGAAAGATATTAATAGAGTAATAGAATAATGCAGATTTCCTGTTCCTTCTATCTTTTTTATGAGTGCTAGAACTTCTAAATAGTGCATTTTAGTACAGATCTCTTTGAACCTGAAATTAATAGAAAACACATTGCTGTGGTAAATGTGAAGGTCTAGAACTTCAGTTTTGTTAACTATCTACACAGTCATCACTGTGCTCCTTTCACGATCCTTAAAACATCAAAAGGAAAGGATCTGCCAGAAGAGAGACAATATTAAGTTAAACACTGGTTAAATTTACTGCTGGTGAAACCTGTAGGGGAAAGTCTTACAAAGGGGCAAGACAGGAGAGTAGGGCATCCACTGACTTAGATACGTCTAAATTGTGACTGAATCAAGTCCTAAAAGCCAAATGAAGGCTTTTTATTCTGGGAGAGAAAACAGATCCAGTACACTATCCTGTCATTGTCCCTGAGGGTGCTTTTAGACTCATGTCCCTCAGCTAAGAGGGGTGTAGTTGCTTAAACCTTCTTCGATGTACTGTGGGAAGAGAGATAAAAGGTTTGCTTCTGTGGGAGCTCATCCCCACCTGTGCAGCCGTAGCTGCATCACTAAGCAGCAGTGACTTGCCAGATGCAAGCGATGCCAGGAGCCCGCTCTGTGGGTGAGGAGCTCTTGGCTGGCTTGCAGAGCTAGTCCTTGACTTTCACTGCCAGAAGCGAACAAGGCAGTTCTGGCACAGAGGCAGTCAGCAGGAGCACTCAATGCCTTAGTGCCCAGCTGGGACTATGCACAGTCATTGGTGCTGGAGAGGTTAAAGCTGGGCTGTAGATGTGAGATGTTCTGGCAAACCATATCCTATCCATGGGCCATTGGCAGCAGGGGCCAATAAACGTCTGCCTGTTTTTTGTACTCCGGATGCAGTGGAAGCAGAAGTGTTCAGTGCTCGTAATTTCAGTTGCCTCCTCTCCATGTCTCTGACCATATGGCAGCACATTTTGGAGGTCTTGAGCTCTAATCCTGACTGTACCATTCAGCCCACAGTGTGATCCCAGGAAAGTGTGTCTGTTTCTGTTTCTCCATCTGTAAAACAAGGGCAGCAATAATCTCATTCCATAGTGCAGGCGAATTCACTGATATTTATGAGGCATTTGGATGTTACAGTAGTGAACAGAAGAGGAAAAGCATGATGAAATGAGCAAGGCTGTGTTATTTGCATACAGTGCAGGGAAGCAAAGCAGGGACCATTAGCTGAATTGTGAGGATAACAATGACAGCATTTCCAGAATATCATCAGTCCTTAGTACACAGCTTTCATAAGGCAGGGAGAGTGAGCTGAGCATGCATACATCAGACAGGGCTGGCTGAAGGTGTTATGGACAATGGTGAATGTAGCTTTTCCTAAATAATTGTCTTCCTAGTTGTTGTGTGTGTAAGTTATTACAATATTAGTCCTGCATACTGCTGTTATTAGGGTAAACTAGCTTTGAATGAAATTGTTTCTCTTCCATTTCTCTTTCTCACCAGCGTGTGACTATTTTCATGCATACAGAATGCTGTCATAAAACAGTAAATTAGAAGCACAATATAAAGGAAAAATAACTTAAGATAAAGGGGTTTTGTTTGTTTGTCTCCTGGCAGGCTGTGAGGTCACTTAAAGAAACAATTGAAGACTGTTGGGATCAAGATGCTGAAGCTCGACTAACAGCGCAGTGTGCTGAGGAGAGGATGGCAGAACTCATGATGATTTGGGAGAGAAATAAATCAGTTAGTCCAACGGTCAACCCTATGTCAACTGCCATGCAAAATGAGCGGTAAGAAGAGAAAACATTTGGTTTTAGTCAGCAGCAAATGCCCAATGCAATGCTCAGCTCACTCCAGGAAGGAAGCTAGAGCACGCTGCTAGCTTAACATTTTTGCATCCATGAAGTGGGTGTGTGTTACGTGAGCTAGTCTGCATATGGGTATTTTATGACATGATCCTGATTGCTTGTGTTCTTAAGATCTCCTATGTGTCCCCAGAATTCAGGCACCTTTTATGTAAACAACTGTACTTCTCACAGAGGGGCCTTTTAAACTGAACTTAGGCACACTGTCCAAACAGGCTTACAAAGATATGAAGTGATTATGAATTGTCTTTTAAAGACTCTTGCTAAGTGATGCATAAAACTTCTGTTTAAAATGTTCTTATAAAAACTGTGAATTTGCAGGCAATATGAGTTCAGGAAATCACAGAGTCTCAAACCTGTAGTTTTTCAGTTAAAGAACCGCAGGGCCATCATTTAAGTCCTCGTTATTCTGAGCCCAGTGAGAGAGGTGCTGTGCATTCTCTGTTTATAAATGATCCAGAGCAAGTGAGAATTTGCAGAACTGACATTAGTGCTTAATAGTATACACTAGAGATGTGGATTTCAGAGAAGAGTAATGTTGCTGTATGGGCAGTGTTTACTGTAATGAAAAAAATTATGTTTAAATGATAGAATACCTAAATTGTTAAAATAATAGATTTTTCATGGTTTAGGACCTTGTGACTTTTTCCCAGCATCGCTTTCTCCATCTTGTATGTTGAGTTCTTGTTGCCTTCCTTCAGCATCACTTCTCTGCAACTAGAGCAGTGCTTTAGCAGTGAACTGGACAAACAGCATATTGGACAAATAGAAGAAAATTACTGTTATCCGACTTAGTTGTAGAAATAACATCCATGACAAAATTGCTGTCCTAGTAAAACGAATTTTCTGCTACCCAGGATTTTTCAAGGAAGTTACTGAAAGATCTCAGTTTGTACTGTATCTGTCCTTAGTTTATGCATGTAAAAGAAACAGAAAGACATTCAGCTCTCTTAAATGAGAGGCTTTATAATATCAGGTGATTTTTACATATATGATCTTAACATCACTTATTTTTTCTTAAAGGAATCTGTCGCATCATAGGCGTGTATCAAAGATAAGGCCATATCCAGATTACTCTTCCTCTTCCTACATTGAAGATTCAATCCACCACACTGACAGCATAGTGAAGAACATTTCTTCTGAACATTCAATGTCCACTACACCATTGACTTCAGGGGAAAAGAATAGAAACTCCATTAACTACGAGCGGCAACAAGCGCAAGCTCGCATCCCTAGTCCTGAGACAAGTGTCACCAGTTTGTCCACCAATACTACCACCACCAATACAACTGGCCTCACTCCTGGCACTGGCATGACCACCATATCTGAAATGCCTTATTCAGATGAAACAAACTTACATACCACAAATGTCATGCAGCCAGGTGGGCCCACCCCTGTTTGTCTGCAGCTAACAGAGGAGGACTTGGAGACAAATAAATTGGATCCAAAAGAAGTGGATAAGAACCTAAAAGAAAGCTCTGATGAGAATCTGATGGAACATTCACTTAAGCAGTTTAGTGGGCCAGATCCACTCAGCAGCACTAGTTCCAGCTTGCTTTATCCGCTGATAAAACTTGCAGTAGAGGTGACAGGACAACAGGACTTCACACAAGCTGGCAATGGTCAAGCATGTTTGATTCCGGATGTCCCATCTGCTCAGGTCTATCCTCTACCCAAGCAACAGAACCTACCGAAGAGGCCTACTAGCCTCCCCCTAAACACCAAAAATTCAACAAAGGAGCCACGGTTAAAATTTGGTGGCAAGCACAAATCAAACTTGAAGCAAGTGGAAACAGGCGTTGCCAAGATGAACACTATCAATGCTGCAGAACCTCATGTTGTGACAGTTACCATGAACGGAGTGGCTGGGAGAAGCCACAGCATAAACTCTCATGCTGGCACAACCCAGTATGCCAATGGGACAGTGCCATCTGGACAGACAACCAGTTCGGTAGCGCAAAGGGCCCAGGAAATGCTTCAGAACCAGTTCAGTGGAGAGGATAGTCGGCTGAATATTAATTCAAGCCCTGATGAGCATGAACCCTTGTTGAGGCGGGAGCAGCAGGTTGGCCATGATGAAGGTGTTCTGGACCGCCTAGTAGACAGGAGAGAGCGACCACTGGATAATGGCCGAACAAATGCCAATAACAACAACAGTAATCCGTGTCCAGTGCAAGACACAGCTACAGTCAGTATCCCGAATGTAGCGAGAAATCCTGGGCAGACCCAGACTAGAAGAGCACAGAGGCCTAATTCGCTGGATCTATCCGCCACAAATAGTTTGGATAGCAGTAGTATGCAGTGTAAGTGCCTGCAGGACTTGAACAGCTTCCCTGACACTTTTTTACTTAATAACTACGTATATTTGCTTGAATAGAAAATACTTTTGTGTCTCCTGTCCCTCCTCAAAGCATACTTACTAAATCCCATATAAATTTAATTTCTATCAGCACAATTTCAGTCTTCTCAATAAAGTCCTGTCTCCATCAACTCCAACACGTTAGGTCATTATCTTCCTTCCACATACATGGAATAAATCTGTCCTTTATAACCTATCTACTCTGACTGTAGGAAGGGAGTATTTTCTAACTTTCATTATTCCTTGCAAGGCACCTACCTTGGCAGCTGTAAAGCATATTGAAAAAGCTTCCTATTTCTTCCTTGGGCAGAATGTGCCCATTATACCTTCTTTTCCTTACTTTTCCTCATTCTCTTAAGAGTAGCTGGCTCTAAGATGCATTGATTAACATAACTTATTATAATAACTACTTATATGCTTCATTACTTTTAAAGCAACTGATCTGACTGTATTAGCCCAGCCTAGACGGATGGTCAGGCATTCTCTGCTTTGCTATCTGAGCTCTAACAATTACAGCAATCCTTCATCAATTTACCATGTACCTATCAAAAATTAATCAAAGCACTTAGAGAAGGAATTGATTTTAATAGACTCTTTCAGAATAACTGCCTTAAGAGTTTTACAGCCAAAGATTTAAGAGGTTACAATGGAGCTCTCTTTTTTACAGTAAGAATGTAATCATGTAGTTAAATTAGGTACATCCTCTGAGTTTGTCTTTGGGCCTGTTGGAGCTGTTGGAAAGGCTTCCTAGTGTGCACTTTTAAGAGAATATATTTCCAGAATGCACTGTAGTCTTTGAAAGGTGCTTGCAAACTTCCGACTATGTGATACTAGTGAAATAATCTGGGGTGCCAGGCATGTTTGGAAAGAAAAGGTTTAGAAACAAACCAGAATAGATCTTTCAAGAAACGTAGTTGAATATTCAGCAGTGGAATGTTTAAGCCTTCCTTTTAAGTAGGAAACCTTAATTTTTGTCTTAACATGTTGACTTGAGTTGAAATAGTCTTGAGGTAAAGAAAAAAGATTATTGCAGTAACTCCCTTTAATTGAAGTTTAAAAAGAAAGGGTTTGAAGGTTACGTAAAGTGAAAGTATTTTAACAATCAGATTTCTACTGCTGAAATTTTATCATGATTAAAGTTGGTTTTGCCAGTTTTGCAACCCAACATCCCAAATCCTGACTTAGGATCTTAACAGAGAAATGGACTGTTTTGTCTCCAGGTGAAATGCTTTGCCAGGTGAAGTAGGATTAGGGGACCTATGACTTAATTATGCTATTAAAAGTTTAGCCTTTGCCATCCTGTAGTAGCGACTCTTTTTTTGTACCTCCCATTACAGGTAATATAAGGTACTATGATTGCAAAAGCCCCTCAAATGTCAAATGCTGATTCTGCTGTTTGATGCCCATGTGCATTCAAGGTAACACAAATTACTTCACTGAAGTAATTTCTGACAGACAACAGAATCTGACCCCTTGTTTTAGTGGCGGCTACTGTAGTTGATATACCTGCCATGTCTCTGCCACACAGTTGCTTTTGTGTCAAGATTTTGTTCTTTTGTTCTGTTTTGCATGAGTAATAACCCTGGACTCTCCAGTCTAATCTTATCTTCCTCGTAATACTATTTTCTACTCTGTTTTTGTTTTTTGTTTTTGTTTTTTTCCTTCAGTAGGTGACTCCTCACAGGATGGCAAATCAGGCTCAGGAGAAAAGATCAAGAAACGTGTGAAAACTCCGTACTCACTTAAGCGGTGGCGTCCTTCAACGTGGGTCATCTCCACCGAGCCGCTGCACTGCGAGGTCAACAATAACGGCAGTGACCGGGCAGTCCACTCCAAATCCAGCACTGCTGTTTACCTTGCGGAAGGAGGCACTGCCACCACAATGGTATCTAAGGACGCAGGAGTGAACTGCCTGTGAAATACTTTAAAAGCCGACAAATGACCTTTTTTTTGCATTATTTGAAACAAACATGCAGAAGACATTTTAAAAAACTGCTTTCTCCTCCTGTCAGCAACCCCTACCAAGGACTCGCTTTAAATAGATTTCAGCTATGCAGAAAATTTTTAGCTTATGCTTCCATATTTTTTTATTTTGTTTTATTTTTTGAATGTTTTTGCACTTTTATTTAGTATCGCTAAAGTTAAGTCTGTCTGTTTTGACCACGGAATATATATATGTGTATCAAAATGTGGTCTCAAAATATTTTTTTAAAAAAAGTAACAAAAAAAAGTATTGCTGATAATCAGTTTGGACCAGTTTCTTAAGGTCACTAAGATCATAAGCAGACTATAAGACAGGTTTGACTGCAGTGGTGTCTTGTAACCATGTTTTGATTTCTGTGCACAAGCTAGTCTGTATATTTCTATGTTACAAAGTGTATTCTCTTTTGAACCCCCTATTTTTCTTGTGTCATGTTGAAATGTGCAATAGTCTATAGTTCACAGTATGCTTTATTGAAAAGTGTGTTTCTAAAACTGCCACATGTTCCCCTTTTTGTATTTGTTAATTTTTCCCTGACAGTTGAGCAGTCAGCCGGTCATGACAGTGAACTTTGCACACCGTAGCCAGCTTGAAGCAGCTGCCTATGTCACATTGTGCTCTGGGGTGACAATGCATGAATTTTCCCCAACTTGAAAGGGCTTTTAAAAAGGAACAAAAAAAAATCTGAGCTCAGTACCTTTCCTTTGATCCTTCCAAATCAAAATGTGTTTCCTTTATAGTAATAGATGCCAGCCTGTGAAGTTCTGAATAACAAATCGTTGAACTAATGTAAGGAAACAATGTCAGCCATTTTTTCCATTTTATTTTGTGTGCAGTTTCACCCCCGTATTTATGTGAAACCTTATTTAGATCACTAATGATGTACATTGAAAAATACATTTTATTCAGAAATCTTAATAACTGTCATACTTAAAAGCTCTAGTGAAAATAGATTGTGAACGTATTTTGTTTACACAGAGGAAAAATCATGAATCTTATTTGGCACAAAACAGTTTTGTGATGAGTCACAAATCTTTCCTGATTTACCTCCTTACGGACAGTCTGGGGTAAAATCAGCCTGATTACTTATGCAGGTAGGTGCATCCTAATTGACTGTTGTTGCTGAGTTGAGTTGAAACTCTTCCTCCCTTCAGAGTTTTTAGAGCCCCTCATTCATCTTGTTAAAATTTACTGCATGCTTTTAAAATTCATGGTTATGAGTGTTTGCGGGGGAGGGTTGGGGTTTTTTCTCTCTGCTTAGACCCTTCTTTCAGTTTGTATACTCATTGATTTTAGGTGTCAGTGAACATGAATGTAATATCTATTGAGATAAATTGTTTTTTCACCATCTCAAGTAAACCTGACCTTTTTTTAGAATGATTGTTTTTACTGTCTATTGAAAGAAAATTAATTTCCTTATTGTTCAGGACTGCCTTCCGCCTAAGAAATACCCTTCCACCTGAGAAATATTCTTTCTGATTGAAAACGCTTCAGTAAAACTATTTAGATAAAAAAGATGTAACACATGTCAGTCTTTGGTACTGAGTAAAGTTTTATCACTGTGTCTGAAAACCGGTGATGTTCAAAGAAAGAAAATCTATTCCGTCAGCCTGCCAAACTCCTGTGGCAGGATACTGGCGGCAAACAATTGCCTCCCCCAGCCTGTCTCCTTTCAGCTGACTGAAACAGATGCTCTGTGCTTTCAAACTCATTTGTTTCCTTGCCGTTATATTATTTTTTCCCCCCTGAGGTAAACTTTGCCAACCCTGTTCTTCTCTATCTGATGATACAACTAGCATAATATATGCCTTGCTACATCTGATTCTTGCTGTTTCCCAAACTCCCTTGTTTATGCTTGATTGCTATGATTTTCTCTTGTAATGCTTCTTAATGTTTCTTAGATTCTCCTAGGTATCTCCAAGAGATAACTCTATAAATCCAGACTTTGATTGAGTGTAGTTGTAGAAATACAAGCCATGAGACACATTTTGGGCTCCCTGTGTTCTTCAAGCACCAGTTCAAGCAGTACCTTTCGTCTCCGAGGCGTAATTCTGTTATCCGCCTGTATAAATACAGAGTTATATCTCCCTTCTTCAAAAATACAGCCTTTCTCTGGTTTTACTTTTAATTTGGTCTCTGGCTTCCCATCTGCTGCAATCTTGCATCCCAGATGTTGAAAACCTGCCAGTTGCTCAGCTGGGTTTCAAGACCTGAATGAGAATTTTTGGCATTCTGTTCATAATGCTGGCTGTGGTTTTCTTCTCTTTTGGCCTTCTTTGACTCTCCATTTGAAGTACGGTATGTTGTTTTGTGATGATCGCTGTATCATGCATACTGAAGAATCTTCACTCCTTTCCCAATGACTTTTTGCTTTGCCTTGCATGTATCATCCATCAACATTTCAGAATGTGGGCTGAAAAGCGTATTTAGGACACTCTTATCTAACTTGAAACACTCTGGGGACAGAAAAGTTATTTGCTCTGACTACTGCTTCTTTCTGCTAAGACAGATTTGCACCAGTCTTCTAGCCTTTCTTTTCAGGCCAATCCTTTGTAAGAAGTCCAACTTTTTTATGCTCAATGCAATCAAAATCACTTTAATACCAGATGAAAATGTTCTTCTGCAGTTTTCCTTAAACATTCTTAAAGCAAACATAATAGTTTCTTTTCCTTTATCTATTTCTATCACTTGCTGGAAGGCCTTTGGGATGAATTTGCATTAGTAGAAAGTATTGGCTTTGTAATCTACCATGGATAAATATAATTTGTAACATGATAGAAATATGTACTTTATCACAAAATACCCTACAGATTAAATAGAGAAAAAATATTTATTTTTAAAGGTCAGTCAAAACAAA
Organism: Fulmarus glacialis; assembly: GCF_000690835.1. Taxonomy (NCBI): domain Eukaryota; kingdom Metazoa; phylum Chordata; class Aves; order Procellariiformes; family Procellariidae; genus Fulmarus; species Fulmarus glacialis. Next base: position 107,537 of record NW_009231813.1, read on the forward strand.
CTGGTACCAAAATATTGTAATTCTGCACAGCTAGATGAGATCAGATTAGCAGTTTGGTTTTAATGCTTAATTTAGTAATGCCTTTTTTTTGCTCACAGCACATAATCCAATCTCCACAGAATACTTTCTCTGTAAATTAAATGATACTGAATTGTATCTCATACCACGGGGAATCATCCTTAACCAAACGAAATACATGTAAGAGAGAGAATTCTACAGATCAGACGCATGGATAGTTGATAAATGTACTATAATCAGGGGAGACAAATGTGGTTTATTTCTTTGTGGGTTTTTTTTTGGTTTTGTTTTTTTAAGAAAAACGGATAATAATGAAAGTTGATAATTTTCTATCAATTTCTCTTGTATATTGCAGACAAGATAAATATAGCAAAATGAAAATAGAATGATAGTGTAAATACCTATGAATTGTGCCATTGTCAAATAGGCAACAGTAGAATATTTGCTATGGTAATTTATAATGTATAATTCAAGAAAAATGTTAGAGCAAACATTTGTGATGTTTGTATATATAAGCCAAAATCCAAAATCTTACTGGTTTTAGAAAATGACGTGCTAGTAGAAGCCAGAAGAATTGCTTAGGCTAATGCATTGTCTCTTTTTCCGTTTCCTATAATAGAGATACTCACCAACATAATATAGTTTTTAGAATGTGAATTTTAACCATTTGAACAGACATGCCTCATAGTCAGATTTATTTTCTTCTGAAATTTGTATTTACAAGTCAGATTATCTGCAACACTTCCCCTGCATTTGCTTATAATGTTCTATAGCTTCATGTGCTAAAAAATTAGTATTAAAAATGCCTTTCTTGAAACTCCAAGATGCACTTAAATTGCACAGCTAAAGGTAAAGGAATTCCTAATTTAAAAGAAAACCAATTGATATTGCCATCGTTAGAATGTTCTGAGAAAGAAAGAACATCTCTGTGTTTTGCTTTCTTACTGCCGTTCATTTGTGTCTTGTTTCCATATAGAAAATTACCTAATTTTCAAAGGCAACACAGTTTCATTTTTTTCAGTGCACTGGGGACAAGAAACAATGCAAGACGGATGCTGGCAGGTTTCAGGAAACAAACAAACAAACAAACAAAAACCCACCTGATAAATATTTTTAGAAAGTACGTATCTTCCCACCTGTCTACTTTCTCTAAAAGAAATCTTTAATCCTACCTGCCTCAGAAAGGAGAATAAGGAATTCTGTATTTGCATGGAATAGATTTTTGGCCAAATTTAATAATAATGAATTGTTACTTAAAAAATAAATATGTGTACATTGTATATGCCATAGTTTCAGTGTTCAGTGCATTTTGCTCTAATGATATTCCTTTTTTAAATGTTAAAAAAAAAGTCCACTAATACAACATTACTAAGTCTATGTTCAGATTATAATTTTCTTTCATGAAAATATTCAAAAGATCATAGCCATTCTGCCATTGAAACGTTATTATGGACAGTTCCAGCCCAAATAGGGAGAATTTTAAAATTCACATATTTAGTCAATACAGGAGAAATTAATTATGCTGTAATTTTTACTTGTATAAAAGTGATGGCAGTTCCCATTGCTGAAACAGGCTGGTTTTAAGTCATAAAAGTAATAATTGCCAAGCACAGTAGCATATACATGACCTGATTTCTAACTGGAAAATTTAGAGCAGCTTATCACAGAAAATTGAAATAGGATTGATTAGTCTATGAAAGTTGGATTATAGACTGGACAACTTAGTATTTTGCATAAATTTGGTTTATTTGAATTTTTCTGTCGGTCTCCCGCTATCCATTTTAACAGGTAAATATATTAACCTCCTTTTTTAATCTGCTTACTATTTTTTGTTCAACTTTAAGCCTTTCTTCCGTGAAAAAGCTATACATATTGCAGTGAAGCCAAACACGTATTTTTTATGTAAACTCTCTATGTATTTAGATGCATATCTATGTTGTGCATAAATTCCAGGATTAAATTCTGTGAGTTACAGCATCAGATGGTAGCACTGGTAGCAAGTATAATGTTCTTTTTCATATGCCATTTTTAAGTTGTCTTTAGTGCATCACAGTAGAATTGGGATCAGACTGTGACATGTGATCCAGTAGTGTAAGATCTCCCATGACAGACTTGTCACTGATTGTTTAGGTGGAATGGATTTATGAGAGAGAGAGAGAACGCTGGGAATGCACATGACAAACTGTACCTGAAGCTGAGTAATTTCAGAGGTACCTCTCTTAAAGATCAAAAAATAATCCAAAATACTTAATACATTATAATTTTTACAAGGCTTTTTATGTAGTAGCTATAGTTATGTGTGTGGTTGCCATTTAAACATAATATTTTAGTCCATTGAATCCAATTACATTTTAGGCTTCTATATTGTCATATAAAACTGTAGCTGTAGAAATACATCCCTTTTTTGATCCCCCCCTTCCCCTCCTCCAAGCAGGTTCAGTTTTGATATGAAATAGTAACAAATCAGATTTCTCATTTTGAGCTTTCTTCTGTACTGACTAAAATTGGTAGCAGAACTTCCACTTCCGCAGATCACAGATTTAGGCACTCCTGCGAATCAAAATGGGAGTTAGGTTTGGCACGAGCGTACCTGAGGAAATCAACATCTAATCGGCTAGCGCTTGAGCCTGCCATTGATTATGAGCAAAGGAGGGTTGGGTTCTGCTGGCACTGATTTTAAAAATTTCTTGGGAGGATTAGCCCTGGGAAAGCTAAGGTGGCTACTGACGTCTTGAGGGGTGTTGGCTGATGCCTCGGTTCAGGCTGTCAGGCTAGGTCAGGACCAGTGCAGCTGTGGTTATCGTCAAGAAATGGAACTGCACCAGCGGGAGTGGCAGTGGAAGGTTTCAAGATAAATCCTCATTTATACCAAAGCCCTTTAATGTTGATCTGGGCTTCATGCAGGTCTGATTTAGTGGCTGCTGTGGTGTGTTACTAATATGAATTACTTTTTATGCCCATTTCTATTTATTTTACTGTGGTTTAATCTACATCTGTGCATAATAACCAGGAACTAGTCGAAGTTACGTTAATTTATAATGTAATTGTCAGATATTTTTAAAAGCCTGTTGATCAGTTAATTGTGTAAATTTGCAAGTCGTTCAGTTGGTTAACTTCAATGCATAGGTCATGCTTCAACAGACACAGTAACTGTCACAGTAAGGAAGGATTTCTTCAAAGTTCTTGCAGGCTTCTGCAGATATAATACAGAAGCATACATCCGTCAGGGGCATAGCATCTTGCCTGGTAACTATTTTAAAGCAGAAATAATTGGCTTTTATAACTGCCTAGTTTCAAGGTCTCCCAAAAGTCAATTTTTGTAGTCCATTCACTTGTTTTTAAGATGGAGCAAAAATGTGTGAGGTTTCTTTCTAGAGCACTTGATTCACTTTTTTTTGTGCTTCAGAACTGTATCATGAAGTATCATACTTCAGTCTTGTGTATTCAGAAGGAAAGAAAATAGTTAATGTTTCTGTAGTTTGTAAAAAGTCACAAGAACAAAGAAACAGGCAAGTCCAAGTAATAGCTGACTTTCATTTGTCACTTTTAAATTTTCTGATTTGTGACTCTTCTCTCTGTTTCACACTGTTGAAATGTATTTAAAAAGGTTTGTATGTAATGTTTCTTGTCTGCTTTTTGTGTCTAGAGGAAAGTGTGCTCTATTCACATTTATATAAGCTGGAATCATATTTTACAATCGTTGTTGATTATTTTCCCCCCCAATGCAGTATGAGAGGAAAATGAACGTGGCAAAGACTGATTTCTAGGGTTTGGTCTTCTGTAGAAGCTGAAATAAGGACATGTGAAACTGCCACTTTCCTTATGAAAGACTGTAAAGAGAGCATTACTTTCTGAGCGAGCTTTTCTGGGGAAGAGGGGGAGAAACCCTAGAATATGGAGTCTCATCAGAACCCTTTTGTTAACGGGTATTTTTGGTTTTTCTCTCAAATGACTGAGGAAATATCATGTATGAATTTATAAATAATTGCTTTCAGTTATTTCTTTTGTATAAGCTGCCCAATACCCTTGCTATGCTGTATAAGTTGTGTTTCATGGAGCAGTGTGAGTATGAAATAAAAAGCTAATTTTTGTTTTTTAGTCATCTGTGGATGCCACTATGAAAGCTGACATTGTTAAAGCCACTACAGAGTTTTCTATGAATACTTGTAAGAATTGCTTTGTTATATATAAACCTAAATAAAGAGATTGTATTGATACAGAGACATTGGATAAGAACATTTAAAAGGCTATTCTTTAGGTCGAAAAGAAAAGGCTTGCTGTAAAATGGTGCATTATTCCATTTATTAAAGATCATATTAATGACAAAAAGCATGGTCTTTTGTGGGTTTTTCATGGTATTATTGGCCATGAGTAGTAAGACATGCTCCCAGGAATGAGAGGAAAACCCCTGTTGCAGCTGTGTTCTGTTGGTTGACGGAGAAGGAACTACTTCATTACTGAGGGCTGAATAGGACTTTCAGACACCTGAGGCACGTGACAGATTGCACACTGCGCTGTTATCAGATAATGGTGGGAAATAATTAGGGCTTGCCATTGCTACTTCAGTGCAGTGCCTCTGCTGCTTTTTCGCCCGTTCTCATCGGTCAGCCAGTTAAGATGCTTGTATTGACGACTAAATACAGTTTTGTAGGCCTTTCAAAGCAGTAGGCCTTACGTGGCCTCTTGTCGCACCTTGTCTGTCTGCGAAGTGTTTAAATGCAGGGGGAAAAAAAAAAAAGGAAAAAAAAAAAACAGGAGAAAGAGGCATTAAACTAAATACTTTTCTCCTTCACTTTTGGTTGGGCTGCACTTGGGTAGAGTGCAGGATTGATGGCAACCAGGCACGTGGGAGGAATGCAGCCAGCAACAACCTTTGCATGTGGGACAGGAATTAAAATAGCAACCCCCTATCCTTCCCACACAAACTGTTGCACTCTTTCAAGGAGACAATGTCATGGCATTCTTACAAGCAGGAGCTTTCCCAGCCCAGAGCTGCTCTCCTGTCCAACAGAACTAGAAGAGATGGATGAAGCCACTGGAAGGACCCTGCAAATTTCCCCAGCTGACTGGCCTGACCCGGGAGTTTGCCTGCTAAGCCTCCTGAAGGTAGGGTGCTGGGAAGAGACAGGTCTCTTCTCCACTGCAGTCTCCTTTGTTTTGCTTCCTGGTGTTTTTCAACTCCTGATGCAAGAACTTCATTTTGAAGGAGTTGTCTGGGATTTTTTACTTTGCAATGAAGAGCTCTTCCTCTAGTTTCCCTTCTTCAGTCATGCTTGCAGGGAACTTCAAGCTGAGCCATTAACTGGAATCACCACCATACAAATGGTAGGTACACTGTACCCCTACACAGGTGACGCTGTTCATTTGATCTCCTCTTTCTCATCTCCTGGGTCACCATTGGTAAGTGTCAGGGAGTGAGTGCTGCATGGCCCGATTGCCGCTAAGGCAGGCAGCAGGATGCTGAGGCTTTAGGACGTGGATGCTTGTCCATGTGGAGAACAGAAAGAAATGAATGCAAAATGGTCCCGAGAACGGAGTATCACCCCCGCTAAGTCACCTTCCCTTTCTGACGAAAGGAAAATACTAAATCTTTCCTTTAAACAAGAAACAAGCACCATCTTTCTTTCCCTTTCTAGCCATGCAAACGCTAGCTGAGCTCTGAGACAGCTATTCTGCCTATGCATGTGGAGGGAACTCAGTTCTCTCCTCAGTTCTCTTTCTGGAGCACAAACTGAGCCGCGTGGGCTGGGGTCGTGCTACTACTGCCCTGCAAGCCCACTTGGGCAACGGTCACCACAGCTTTGAGGCAAAGTCTTACAGAAAGTGCAACTAAACTCAACTTAATGCCATGTCACCAGTGGTGAACTCCTCTTTTCTTCGGTTCCACTCCCAGCGTTCCTGGGTTTGCCTTGGCCTTGGGAAGGGGTTCCGCATTAGCACCAACTCCATAGCATGAGCATCCCAGACCCCACAGAGCTGCAACAGACATCTTGCACCTTAAAGCACCAAGCACTGTACTGTGGGACCTCACTGGTTCCAGCACTTTCCATCATACACAGCTCGGTGGGATCCATCTTGCACCTCAGTTGCTTTGTTGTTTGTATCTCTCCTTACTTAATTCTTGTTAATTTATTTTTCTCCATCCACAGTGATGATTTTTGCAAGCAAATAAGAAAGTGGTGCAACTCTTATACCTCTATGGCCGAAGAACTACCTCCAAAATGCAAAGAAAGAAGCGAGACAGAATGAGGAGCTTCATTTCTTGCTGTCATAAATAAGGAGGAAGCAACAAAGTGAGGCAAGTAGTGTGTGGGTTGAGCACCCGCCTGTATGGCAAATCACCTCGGCCCCACAAATGAACCCAGAAACCGCTGGCTGCAGGGAGCGACCATTACAAGCCGCGCTTCCCCTGCGAGCAGGAGGCAGACTCCATGTTCCAGGCTGGATCTGCACCTACCTTGGGGGTTTCTGCCTCAGAAAAGGATTAGGAGATTAGGACAGTTACTGACGAGGAGAAGGTCCCTCCCTGAAAGAGAGCACTGTGCTTATTGCAGTGGCTTGCTGTTGGCTCAAGATGGCTGAGCAACGCCAGCGCACAGGAGGGAGAGGCTGGCTAGCCGGGTCCCACTACCTGTGTGTGGGGCTTTAAGGGCAGGCCTACAGAGCTCTTTGTATCCAGAGATCTCAGTGACATTGCTGGGAGCCTGAGACCTCTGAAGTCCTCCCAGGAACAGCTCCAAGGAAGTCAGATTTCCCCTGAGGTTGTAGCCAGGGAGAGTCAGTGGGGGCCAGGGACGCCGGCCGCGCTGGGAACCAGGTGAAGCTCTCGTTTCCCCGGGGCTCAACAGGCCCGTCCCCTGCCGCCCTGCCCTGCGTGGCAGCTCTGCCTCCGGAGCAGGGGAGGGAAGCTGGTGGCAGCGGGTCGGGGAGGGATGCTGACCTGATCGACACAGGAATAACCAGAGTTCCTGCATGCCCGTTCCACCCTCGCTGGTGCCCTGGACGGAGGGGCTGCTGCTACCAAGGAAGGCTGGGAGCGTGGGGGGGGGACAGCCGTGACAAAAGAAGTAGACACCCCCCCAGCAACTATCGCTCCTGGCCGACAGCAAGGGCAGCCAAGTCCTGCCCTGCCCCGGCAGGTGTGGCTCAGTCTTACCTCAGGGCATCTGAGAAGCCTTGACTCAGCTCTGCAATAACAAAGTGCGACTGGTGAATTTTTACTGATGTATTTTTTTACTGGGTGCGTGAGCTACTCGGGCTTAAGAAATAGTCTCCTCATAGATTTCCCTGTGTGACCTCGTATTCCTACCTCAGTCAGCTCTCTCCTGCAGAAATAACAACCACTTTTATTCGGCTTTTGCTTTGCTAATGGGAAATGAAAGTAAAACAACAATAATTATATTCCCCTTTGTTCCAGAGCAGTGATGCAGCTGCAGAACGTACTTTGTGGAACGCAGCCACGTCAGTCTTCCATTTGTTTCCATTCAGGGTTTTTTTTCCCCATTTACTTCTTGCTAATTCTGATGTTATGGAAATTCTCCACGTGCAGGAGATTATAGACATCTGCTCACTGCCATGACCCAAAGCACGTCCTATTGGATAAGAAGGTTAATTTTCCATAGGCAGGAAAACTCAACTATACCAAAATGTTTGTATCTCTATAAATGCAGCTTTTCACGCTAGCCTGAAAGGTTGTCATTCTCCATCCAATGAGGAGGTGAAATGGTTTGATTCCTAGAATTTAAATGGCACATTCGCATCTTCTGCTTTTATGTCAGAGGATCTTCCTCTTTCAGCTCTCAGTACCACAGGGAAAGCCTGTGAGAAATCCACAAATGGTGATCTGCGTCGAAGTCATGCTTTAGGGATCACTCGTGCCTCTTTTACAAAGACAACAGATAACGCTGCCTGAGGACAGCTGGTAGACTCTGGGGCAGCCCTGTCTGTCAGGAGTAGGTCTGTGGGAGACGATAAGGAAAGCAAGTCTGTACTTACTGTGCAGCATCTGAGCAAACAGCATTTCTAGATGGGGTTCTCATGGGTACTGGAAAAATGTTAAGGATGCAAGTATTGAGAAAGTTTGGAAACGCCTGATCCAATTCCTAATGGGAAGGACAGGAGCTTCCCAAGACCATCTATCACGGTCCAAGCACCTTTTGAGAATGAGGACGTACACTCGGTACAGAGCAGGCATGGTTTGGGCAGATGATGGGCAAAAGCCAGCGGGCAGCGTCTCAAGTGCATGAGGTGGATTTGAGGAAGGGGAAAGAGCATGGAGGGAGGGTAGAGATACTTGTTTCAGGCATCAGCAACACAGCAGGACTCAGCGTTTGTCTTTGGCCCTATTTCTTTGTTGTCCCTGCTAAGTGCTAATAGGAAAGGATAGTGTAGGGCATTGTGATAAAGAGGGTACAGAGGTTGTACAGCTCATTGTATTAGTGTCACTGCTTGCAGCAGCCTGCAAGCAGCTCCTAGGAATGGTACAGGCTTTTTGCTTCCCTCTCTCACTTAGTGCGGCCTTCGTTTGTGAGAAGTTCATGCCACGGGCTATCAGATTTCCTAATCAGAATGACCAGAAATATGGTTTTCATAAGGTACTTTTATACTCATGGAACTGTGTGCATAAGAAGTGAGGCGAGTTTGGGCTCTGTCTCTGGTTTTGTTACTGATGGTTAGTCTGTATTTTCTGCAGTGACTGGTATTTTACCGGTCTGCCATAATATTAAAATTATACCTGTTTTCTCAATCTCTCCCTTTCTCCCTCTTTCCCCTTATTGGAAAGATAATAATTGGGCCCTGCAGATATGTTGTAAAGTGTAACTTCTAAGCACCTCCAGGTCTCTGGATTAGTTAAAATATCAGATCTGACACAAATCATTGTAGCAAGTTGTAGGTGTGACTCTAGCCCATGAAGTAGGTGTTGCAGCTGCACATCAGCTTTACTGGTGCAGCCGAGCAGTGTATGGGTGGCCAGAGAATCTCCTGCAGGAGGGAGGCCTTGCTGGATCTCTGCTGAGGTGGAAAGTATTTAGTGGGAACTGCATTTCGGTTGCCATGCCAGGAATTTTCTTGCACGACCATTAAAAATTCTGAATCAAGCCTCAGAAACAGCTGGCTTAAAATCACTATTAAGCAGGCTAATTTTATTTATTGTTTCCTTCTGGAAAACCAGAATGCAAGTAAATCATGTGTTTGAGCTTTACCCTGTGATCATGAGGGATAGAAACGTGCTTTTAAGGTACAGGCAAGCAGAAGTTCCCATCTGCTTACGTAAGCCATGGACTGAGACTGTCGGTGAATCGGGCTCTTTGCAGCCAAACAGCAGCAAGCAGCAGTGTCAGAGGCTTGATCTGGGCACTGTGGTAACCCCAGCACAGCAGCCAGCCACAGGAGGTACTCGCAGGTTCTCCTGTTGCAAACCAGCAGCAGCCGAGAAGCTGCAGACTTGGGAAGCCCTCCCCTATTCCGGGTTGGGGTGCAGGAGGCAAGCAGGGGAACTGAACTCTGCTAGGGAGGGAGGGAGGGAAGCAGGAGGAAGGGCAGGTTGCTTCATGATCCGCCCCTGGTGGGATGCCAGCTGGGAGACCTCTGGCTCCGTGCAGCAGCTCTTGCGCACTGAGTTTTCCCTCAGCATGCAGCCATTGAGGCCGGTGTGCTTAGGCGGCTGCCCCTCTCCTTGGGGGAGACAGGCGTAGCCCAGCGTGCAGCTCAGGGTGGCTGTCGTGCTGCGGTTTCTCCTGCAGCAAAAGGGTTTCCGTGAGCTGCCAGGCAGGTTGCAAGCGTGTTTAGGGAAGCCAGGCAACACATGAGGGTCGGGCGTCCGCATCACCTGCCTTCCACCACCACTGCACAAACCCGCTGCTTTGGGCAGGCTGTTGAGGCTTCTTTGGAAAGACCCCAAGCAAACCTAGTCCAAGGATTTACTGGTCTCTGCTCCAAGGATAAGAGACAACCTGCAGGTTCACCGCTATGAAGCATCAGCCTAGCCATGCCAACCACGACAGCTGAAGGTGTCTGCATGCTCCTGCTGAGCTGAGGGAGCCTGGCGCCCTGGCTGAGCATTGGATGAGGCCTCGGCTGCTAAACGCAGTGGGGCTTGGGGCTTTGCCCAGCTTTGCTTTTTTCATCTTCTCAAAGATCACGTCCTCCCTCAGTGATGGCTCTCTGGCTCTCCTGGAGGCAAGGTCAGGCTGAACGCGAGGTGCAAGACACGAGGACAGGATGGCACAACTGAGACAAACTGATGCCTGGTTGAGATGTAACCAAACTAGTTAAAAGCTTCCCTGCAGCCCATGGCTGAATGCAAGGAGGGTTCAGAACACTGCTTCGTCCAGTCTTTCTAAGTAGATGTTTTCCCAAATCAGAGAATCTCATGCTTCCACTCCACCACCCACTCTGCTAAAGTTAATGAGTTTAACTACAGGGCTAGTGTATGTATGTGGAGGGAGAAGCAAAATCATTTTGTCGCTGCCCCTCAGTGCATGAATAAGCCATGCCAACATGCTTTTCACAATCTCTTTAGCTTTTCTAAATGTTATAAAAACAAACAGAAGCAAAACAAGATTGTAGGCCTGAATCAGAAGGAGCGATCTCTCTTCTCTGCTCTCTTAAGTGATGTGTCTATAGTTATATGCCTATTCATCACGTATACAGGATGTTTATCATCCTACAATATGGCCATAAAATCTACATTATTGAAATATTGTGATTTATCAAATTAATTAATAACAATTGAAATAAATATTTTACAGTATATAGTTGCATTATACTCACAATACAGAAATTGTGCCAGCGGCTTGTAGAAGCAATCAGTGTTTAATGTTTGTAAATCAAGAGTCTCCTTCTATAGTTCATACACATTCTTCTGCCCTGAGACTAGAAATACAGAAACGCAAGTTACATCTTTATGCACAACACAAATACAGACAAATCTCTATATTATATTTGCAAGTTCTGTAAATATGTGCTAAAAATACTAAGTTTTTGGATGATAATCTTAAAGAAAAATTACTTGCTTCCTAAAGGGAAGGAAAGTTTTACTGTTGGAGCCGAGGAATTATGTGCAAATTACCATTCAGCATCTTTCTTGCAGGATACCTGGGGAAGATTAAATTGTGTCTTGTTTAAATTACTGAGGCCACTTCTCTCAATGTTAGCAAAACCAAAGATTCAGAAATGTGGTGGACAACATGCCCTTCCTGCTGCCCAGGCTCTTCCCTCAACAGAACCCAAGGACGGTTGCAGTCACTCCCAGCCGGCAAGAGCTCACGCTGGTGAACCAAGTTTAACTCCAACCGCCCCTTTCCTTCAGCAGCTGGACGCTCACGACGAAGTTATTGCTTAGTGCTTAGTGCTGCTGTCGTTTAACACGTGTTCAGAAAATTGATTGTATGTGTGGAAAAATATGTAGCCTGTAGGTGAACTCAGCACTGGTTTCTAAAGAAATTAACCTCGTCCTTCTGCCAGGTAATCACGTGTGCCATGCACACGCAGTGGAAACATCTCTTAAGCCTGCAGTTAAGTGTTGCATTGAGAAACAGGGTTTACTTGTCAAAAATGTGTAATCTTAATGCCAGTGAGGCATTGAAGCCTCAGGATGTTATTTATATGATAACTTTTCTTGAAGATTGTACTTCATAAAATGTGGCAAGAGTGCCTTTTGCTTTAAGTTGTCTTTTGCTTATCGTGTGTAGTTTGATTTACGTCCAAGGTCCCATCTGTTGTTTTTTATTGTTTTAATCTTAATACCTTATTTCAATCTGCTTGCCTCCTCAAATCCCCCCAGATATTCTGGAATATTAACTAGGATCTTACAGGTTTTGTGTGAAGCAAATTCTATTATATTTGTCCTATTTTTTTAAATGTCTTTTTCTCCTGTTGATGTTGAACACCCACATAAACAAGCAAAACAAACTCACTCTGCAGGGGAGAGATGAGAAATGCAGCGAAATATCCTGGGGCATAATCTAATGTTCAGATTAGACTCCCAGAATCTTTAATCTTTCAACCTTCAATATTACTTGCAACGACTGTAGGTAAAACAATTTCAGTATATTGCTCTTTTACACGCGCTGCTTTGCATTCATTTAATTTTGGAATAAGACAACATATTTGAAGCTACTTGGAGCACGGTCATTTTCCATAAGGTTTGCTATTCTTACTATTATTTTTAACAGTACATTTTTCATATATATATATTACTATGAGCAGTGCGCAGTTCTACTCATAAACTTTCAGTCCTTAGTACAACAAAACTCCCTACGTATTAGTTGTTTTGATAGCCCTACAGTGGGATTTGGGCCTATGAACTTAGTTAAACCTCTTTGGCCCTTGTTTCTCTGCTTTTCATTCAGGGTTATTATTTTGACCGCTTCCCTGACTTTTTTACATCCCTATTTTCAGCAGGTTGCAAACGTGTTCCTGCAGCTCAGTGTGTTTTATCAGCCTGCCTTTGAGGGCACTCTTGACACGCTTCCAACGTTTGGATTGATTTCTATCTGCAGCTTTTACTATGCACTGTATTTTAAGAAAGAACCAACCCCTTGCACGGAAGGGGATGTCTGCAATACCTAGATGTAATCTCCCAAGAAGGACTACAAAGCCGTACGTTTCGGCAGGCCTCCGGTTAGGCGCTGAGTGCCTCCGCGTCGGTGGGAGGTGGGAATGCTCATCACCTCCCGGGGGGCTCTTCGGCGTGGTGTGTGAGCACACCGTGCCTGCTCAGCTCGTGCGGGCCAGTGAGTTGATTAAAAGACGAGGCAGAGAGGAGCTGAAGGCGCAGAGATGGATCCTGCGCATGTGGGATCACGCGTGAATCCCGTGAGTTTGGAGAAACTAACGTGGCTGAAGTCACTAGAAGGCTGGTTCAGGCGATACTGGGAGAAGGCTCGCAGCCTCTGTGCCCACAATGAGTTTCATTCCCGTTTTTTGCATCGCTGCACCATTCCATCAGGTGTTATGGCCAGAGTAAGGGCGTCATGGATGGGCAGAAACCCCAGCCTAAAGGTTCCACGTGAAACCATATGAAATGTGTCATTCAAAGTTGGCCCGGACAGTGTTTGGCGAAGTCCGAAGGCAGTAAGGAGTGTGACAGCTGAAACAAAACCCAGAGCTGGGGAGGTGTGAATTACAAGGAGAGTCTGGGGGCTCTGGATCCGCGTTACTGGGGGCTGGGGCTTTGTTTTGGGATTTTTTGTGTAACTAAAACAAAAGTTTCAAAACTATTTTCAAGTAATTCATAATCCTGCTTTAGTTGTTTCTATTATTTCCATAAGGTGTAGGAGTAAGATCCTGTTGTAACACATTTGTTACAGTTTAAACAAATTAATGTATGAAGTACATGGTGTTTGATTAGGTCTGAGTACATGACTTTACATGTTCAACTTTCACATCTAATGCATGTAAAGCAATACAACTGCTGATGAGCAGTATACATAAATGCTTTGCTTTGTATTCTCATAACAACTGTGTGGAGCGGTGCCATTTTTGCAGTGTGGCAATAATGTGGGAAGTACTATAATTGTCACAGATACCTCTGCATTCAAAGTCGTGACTTGGCTCCATAACATGCATCATGCAAAGAAATATGAATCAATACCTTTCATTTTTGGCCTCTTCAAAACAGTAACAGGAATTAGAATGTGTTCAGAATATTTTATGCCTTAAAATTATCTTTATGGCACACTGCTTCCAAAGAACCCCAGTATTTCTGGGGAGGATGAACCGTCCAAGGGATGAAAGCCTGCTGAGCAACTGTACTGGCACTGGCAGTGGGTGCTGTCATAGCGGGAAGAACTGCAAAGAGGATTGCATCTTCTGCTCTTGACTGAAAATTGCAGCAAAGTAGTGAAATAAATGCTGCATAGGTTAACCTGCTTCAGGATAACCGTGCGCTGTCCTGGGCTGCCAACAAAGCAGCAGACAGGTTCCATTTATTTCTCCAGACGTGCTGAAGTGCTGGTTTTCTACCTCCCTGGCATTTACCTGGGGAGCACTATGAAGCTCAGGTTCTCTTTTTCAATATATACACAGAGTCACTGAGGGAATTACGAGATCCCTTCACCTCCAATGCCAGCGGTACGCCGCCCATACTGTTCTCTGCCTCTCAGCCGTTCCTGGTGACGAGAGCACTATCTCCTGGATATTTCACTAATTAAGTGGGTTATCGCGGATTGCGATGCTTTGCCACATTATACCAGCATGGCTTGTAGCGGCTACGAGAAAAGGACTGGGAAGTGGCCCTATATTTATGATTTGTAAGGCGACTTAAGTAAATTGCACACTTTAAGAACGGGATACAACAGGACTGATGGTGATCTGCCAGGTTTCTGGTGTCTTCCCTTGACATAGACACTCTCAAGGGTAGCCCAGGATAATTCTCAAGACTGGGCACAGCCTCTTGTAGCCAGTTTTGGTTGACCCATCCTGCTATCTTGCAGGCCATGTTATAGTCTTTACAGTACCTGTGAGCAAGCATAACGTCCTTCAAAAGAAATTTAATTAATCCACAATGCAAGAGCTAACTTTGTAACAACCTCATCACCAGTAAACGCATCTGTCCTGTTCTCTTTCGCCAGTCTGATTTCTCATAAAAAGCTCCTGACTCTGACAAGAGCTTTAACCTTCAAGGCTTTAGGTAGACCAGTGCCCAGGCATCCGTAAGAAGGGCCTGTGCGCATAGTCTTGCTTTTCAGGTTTGTTAAAGTTGTCAGCCACAAGGATGGAGCTCTTCAAAGGGGAAGTTGGGGCTTTTTAAGTGAAGGAGGCTTCAATCAGAAACAGCAAAGGAGAAAGGAGGAGGGAAGAAACCAAACCCAAGCACAACCAAGCTGAAGAGAAGAGAACGGTATGTAATTTGTTGTCATGCCGTTTGTATCATAGCAATGGTATTCAATTGCAACACGCAACTTGCAGAGCAATATTGAAAAGAATTTCGGTAAGTTCTGGTAGCCCAGAACTGGCATTTGCAGTAAAGGCAGAGGGAGGATTTATTGACTCCTTCATGTCTTGAAGGTGCTAAAGTGTGTTTACCTTGCATCTAAATAATCCAAACACAGGAACTAAGGCCTATGTCACGCATGTGTTCACTTCTCTAACGTATACATCAGGCTAAGAGGACGCTGGCAGTTAACAAGCATTTTTAAAAGATTGCAGTGAAGACGCAACTAATCTAATGGAGAGGAGTAAACGCAGCAGTTAAGGGAGAAAGGGGTCAAGCCTGCCTGGTCGTTACCCACGTACCTGGTGCCACCCCCGGCACTGCCACGCTGGTGGCGAAGCGACGGGATAAACCGGGGCAGAGCCCCCGTCCCCTCCGGCAGCGCCCTTAGAGCTAAAAATAACCGAGCAGCCCTCGTACCACCGTTTTCCCGGGCCAGGCTCCGAGAGAAGAGTACGCCGCCATCCCTGCCGGGTCCCGGGCTTTCCACCTGACCGCGGACACCTCGCCCCGGCCCGGCGCTGCAGCGGGGCGCGGAGCGGTC
>NW_009231814.1:0-264 GCF_000690835.1 Fulmarus glacialis
CCCGCAGCAGTTGTCACTCGCCTAAACCTTCGAAAGCCGGGATTACTGGCGTTATCCTATAATTGAGGAAATCCACCCTCTCATTAGCCCCATCGGTGGCTGCTGCCTCGTTCCCTTTCCTCCTATCTTCTCGGGGGTGCTCACTGCTCCCCTGCTCCCCCAAACCTCAGCAAAGGCACCACCGGCCCCGCGTGGGGCTGGGGAGCCCGGCAAGCTGCCGAGGTGGCCGCAGGGCTTCCCCCCGCCACCCGGTCCTGGCACCCA
>NW_009231814.1:686-1035 GCF_000690835.1 Fulmarus glacialis
ACGGGAACGGAAGGACCCCTGCCATGCCCCGCGCTGCGGGACATGCAAACCTCACCGCGCAGGGCTGCTCCCCGCGCCGGCTGCCTGGCCGGGTTGGCTCCATCACCGCTCCTGTGGAAGAAGAGGATGCTGAGACACCCAAGGAGCTTGGGCAGAATGAAACCCCACCGTCGTCCCCCACACCGGCTGCTTGCCTGCCCATTTGCAACCCGCGCCGCTGCCCGACAGCTGCTCCGGTGCATCTCGATGGATTAACGGGGTGAAAGGAGGTGTTGCAATGTAGCCGTGCCAGTGCAGGGAGAGCACCCGGGCTGGGGAGCGCATCGGGACGGGCGGGCGCCGGGTCCGG
>NW_009231814.1:1115-1689 GCF_000690835.1 Fulmarus glacialis
CTCGATAAGCCGTGCACGGCTGGGCTAGCCCAGTGCTCTCGGGGCCATTTCCAGGGAGGACTTGGCTGCGGGATGAGGCGACAGGGAAGACCAGCGTGGCCTGATGCTCACCGGGGTCTCCCCCAGCGCAGCCGTGCCCTCAGCCAGGCTTTCCTGGGGCTTCTGCGCAGGCGTGTCAACACACCGGGCAGATCCGTCGGGAAGGATGAAGAGGTCCGTTTAGGCAGGAGCAGCTGTGTGAGCGCCGGATAATTATTTCAAGCTGAAAAACTGATGGAGAGGGTATTTAGTAGGTGGGAGCACCCAGGGCTGGCCTGAGCCATGGCTCCCGGTCACGCTGGAGCTCAGGGGGTGTCTGAAACGTCAGGGCTGGTTCAGCCGGCCACCCTGCCTGGCGTAAAGGGGTGCCAGGAGGTGGCTGGGCATCGGGAAGGGACGTGGAGCCCGGCTGAGCACCGACAGCACCCATCAGCACCCCTGGCTCCATCCGGACAGAGGTGCCGCCTGCACCTCATCCACCCGCGCCCAGGGCTCGCATCGTCCCGGTGGGATTTGCCTTTTCAGCCACGCCGGC